>NW_012130075.1:4486787-4498718 GCF_000143395.1 Atta cephalotes
ACGTACGTACGTACGTCGTACCGTACCGTAACCTACCGAACGTAACGTACGTCGCCTACTATTATATATATTATTATTATATAGTACGTACTAACTTAGTACGTCCTCCTCTCTCTCTCTCTCTCTCTCTCTCTCTCTCTCTCTCTCTCTCTCTTTCTCTCAAAAGTATTTATACGGAAATATATTCTAAATTATACATCCATAAACGCTATGCAAATGCTATTATTTTAAAGTCACGATTTCATAATACAGATACGTATTAATAACATTCAAAATAGCGTATCATTAATTTCTCTGCCAAGCAAAAACACTTGACTATTATTTGCTAATCTAGCTACTCCAATTGCTTACGTTGATTAACTAGTCAATTTCATTATATCATATCAGCTCTCGCGTTATGTATTAAGAAAAAAAAGGAAAATATATTTTTGTATAATATTTTTTTGTTTTATTTCATTGTCGTCACGGATGTTAGTGTTAAAAGTTGTTTGTGCAGAAATCTCTCATTTCTTTGGTTCATCTAATCGGGAATTCTCGCGAACATCTTAGAAGGAAGCTAAACGTTCCTTGGTGCGCGGAAAGCATCGTATCGCATCACCAGGCGATCCTTGAATTACGTTTATTGCTCGGCTCTCAGAGACCAAGTTCTCGGTACACGGCGTCGTTTCTAAGCGCATTTGCAACCGAGCTCCTTGCATTTCACCTCGGGATTCTCAAGGCTGACCGACAAACGGAGCCCGGCGTTCTCTCTTCGTTTTCCCGTAATATTACATAGCGACATTAAGCTGACGATGATGGAAACTGGAGCACGCTTCTTGGAAAAGTTGTACAGAAGCATTAGCTCTTCTTAGATGACGATTCGCAGTGAACATTAGCCCGTGTAATACGCCGCTTATGTTTTAATGAGAAACGGTAGCGGGGCATGAAAGAGAGTAGTTTTTATTTCAATTTTTGTAAAAGCATGACAAATAATATTGCAAATTCTTGATGTTATCATACATTTTTTCTTTATTTAGAAAGTTAAATTTTTTATAAAGTACTAATTTGTAAAATTATTGTATATTTATATAAAAATAAATCTTAATACATTTACACTTAACACAAAAAAAATAGCGTTTTCATCAAACTTGTCGAGCATTTTTACCAATTACAACAATCAATATTTCAACGAATTTGCATAATGAACACAAATATGCCTTCTAACCAATAGATATTAATCCTCATGTATCATATAATAGTAATACAATTATCATCTTTTTATTAGAATCTGAGAATTTTGCGTTCACTCATTTGCAAAATAATACTATTTTTTGTTGATATCCATTAAGATCTTTACATGACAAGAAATTGAACGTCGAATTTAGAGATTCCTCAGAATTTTAAAAATCAGTTGGATAAATATCAGACAAGTTCTTTCATGTACTTTGCGTAATTAAAGACATATTGAAGATGGCCTGATATTGGCCAAAACGTATATGCTTTATAATTATGAATATTTGATAATTTTAATATATAACACGCTAATAATAACCTGCGTTGTGGTTTTATGCTTCTTTTTTCACATTGTTTAATAAAAAAAAAATAATTTTCCACCAAATTTCCCAGATAATAGAAATTTCCCATATTTAGAATTATCTGTCACATTTGTTTTAATTTACATTTTACCTTGCATCGTGCAAAATACAGTCAAAACAGTTGAATTTTGATACATTTAACAAGATGTAGATGTGCCTTTGATTTATTCTCTTTTTATTTGCAATAAATTATATAACCATCGTATTCGCTCGATGATAGCTCTCGCCATTTCAGTTATGTAAATGTCATCGAACGACAGGTATCCTGCGCGACGTTTAATTGGTAGAGTGCTTATTGCCCCGCGGGAAAATAAACATCGGTACGGGCGGGCATATCCTATATTGAGTGTCTTGATCGAGAATGCATCACTCTCTCGAGGATTCCCACGACGGCTATCATGGCGCCGTATTATCTTTACGATCACTGATGACACGTGCTACGTGTTGCACGAGTGGTTTCCACGTTAAAAATTATTGCTCGTTTCAGCGGCAATCATCAACAGTATATTGTGCACCGGCAAATGACAGAAAATTATCCGCGAAAGGAAATCCTTTCTGGAAAGGATTGGCACGGCTGTCTTTGCGGTGTCGCCTTTGCCTTCGAGCATGAAAGGCATCGTTAAATCCGCCTATTCACAACTCGATGAGTTTAAGTTTCCTTATCTAATCGTGCGCGCTGACATCTGCCGTTTCTGTAAACCGATATTAATGCCATTACATAATCCGCTTGTAAAATTATAAAACATATCCGAAATATTGTATATTTTTGTGCCATTCGGTATTCGTGTCATTGAACAAAAATTGATTGCTCAATTCATTTTGTATCGCGGAAACTGTGATATTAAATAATTAAGTAGTTGTAGATTAATGTTGAAGTCGTTCTCTTTTAGCCTTTTTTAAAGGTTCGCAGACCAATCGAAAGTATTTCCTGGTGTGTAGAAAAAGATGTTCGACGGCGGCCTTCTATATTTTTATACAATTGAGAACATTATAGCGTATCACAGGAACTATGAAGTCTATCAGCTGTCGTGACTCGCCATATTATTTGTCCGAGAGGCTTTCCACCTGCATGCCACAATTACCTTGACTAACCAATTTTTCGTTCTTTTATACATAATCATCTTCACTTAATCTCGGAATGTCGTTTTTGTTATTATCGTACTATTTAGAGATATGCCTATATTAACATTTGTGATATTATAAAAGCGACTTCTATAAAAAGCGATACTTTTTACTAAAAGTATATGCGTGCGATGTGAGGTTCGATACGTAGTTTTAAATTTACATGAAGACACATTTAAATAGAGATCTAAATATTGCAATGTTAAAAATAACGAGATATGAGAGATAAACTGTTAAAAAAAAGAACAATAGAATTTTTTTAAATAAAGATGACGGATAAAAGATGACAGAATTTGAATATCGAATATCGAGAGTCGATACAATTGATACCGTGTAATACAATCTTACATTTGTTATACACTTTAAACGATTTGGTGGCATCTGTGTCAACAGAAACTTGACTTGAACTTTTTTAAGGTCGCATTGTCACAGATGAGAAATTTTTGCGGTTAGTACAGTTGGGCGATCATTATTTACTCGATAAAAATGAAATCTGGGTGGTCCTGATCGCAGGGATTTTGTTTTTCTCACGCGTCAGTAGAACTTGCAATTATTTTTCTCATTTTCCGCTTATTGGTAGAGAGCAGCATCGCCAGTAATTGTTTCATCACGGATCGCTGGAAACGCGTGTAATCATCGAGGCGCGAATTTCTCAAGGAACGCAGCGAAACACGAACGTACGTGGAACGAGACGATGAACTTCCGACAAACTAGACCTTACTATAATTGTTTCTTACGCACGCATTTCTTTTAAAATTTGTAAATTTTATGGAAAAGAATTTCTTGTATAATTTCTTGATTAATTTAAGATAAGAAATATAATGGAATTTTTATTTAGTTTAATTGCTATAAAAAATTTATACTGATAATTATTAAATAAATACAGAAAATTAAATTACTTAATACAGCAAAAATTTACAGAGCTCTTTTATATTTTTAGACGAATATATATTAGAAACTTGATTGTTGGTTAATGGCGCATAAAAAATCTTAGTTGTCTAATATCGATAAAATTTTTCAAGTAAACGTTTCACACACATACGAATAGCGAATGATTATTCATCAGACTCGCGAGTTTTTATTACGGCATCGACGAATTGTTTCAGTTCACTTCCTGTGCCGCGAGGTCTCACGATCACGGCGTTCGATTTCTTGCGGCGTTGCTCCTTGCGGATCTTCTCCTCGAATCCAATTCAGGCATCTTCTAGCGAGAGAGGAGAGGTATCCGCGCGAAGGCGAAGATTTTTTCTCAAGGATAATAGAACCCGTCCTCTCTCGTTTTCTGCCGCATCACCGTGTATAAGCGTAGCGCGTCTCTCTTTCTGCCTCTCTTTCTCGCGCGAGCGAGCGCGCACTACCTTGTAATAGCGCTTTAATGCTTCACGGTCCTGGTGGGCCCTACGGGGCCGCTTTTTATTCCACTGTCGGTTTTCCTGCCTCCGTTAACGACGCAACTTTTCTCGCCGCGCCGCGCCGCGCGGAAGTATGATCAGAAGAAAGTTTTCAACCGCGACGACTGGGAAATTACATGACTCGCTCCGATTTTCAGTGGGATGAAAGATGGCTGATATTAGTCATCTCTTAATACACTGACACTTGTAGCTGTTAAAGAAAATATCCAAGTTAATATCCGAGTTATTTATTAAAATAATTATTGAATAATTTTATATTATTATTATAATATTAATTAAATATATATTGATTTTTTTACTCTCGCATAAATTTTAAATAAAAAATACTTAATATTATTTTTCTGTACTTTTTACTCAAGTAATATTTCGGTATCAAATGTTAAAAGTATGAAGAACAAAGTGTTAAAAATATTGTATCATCTTGTAGGATTTATGGAAATTGATATCTTGATGCAAATCTGCTCTCGTTTATCTTATATCAGACATTTTCGCTTTGCTTAATGATTTAATATTTTCGACTGCTGCTCGGTGCCTTGGGAAATTAAATTAAAGTGTTCCATGTATAAATTACCCAATCTGCTATAATTTCATGACTAATATCGCGCATCGCAGTGCAACAAATTACTAGTTATCGATCGCTGTAGATTATACAGTGCAGCTTCTCGAGTTACTGATGTGCACACAAATTTTTTTTTCTCTATATACTCGGTTTGCTTTCGTTTTTGCGTTAATGATCCAACTTATTCTCGCTCCTCAAAGAAGTAAGATGATGGCCAATTAAGAAAGTTAAATGAAGTTCTGCACGATATAGCTGTTATAAATTCCACCACAAAAATGTAGTATAATAAAGCAATAAAATTATACCCCTTAAGGGGTAACAATTATTTATGCTGTAAGACGCATGCTAAAATATCTTATTAGTTAATAATACAATTTAGTTTTACATTACAATATAATTTTTTTATTTATTTTTTTATCTTTTGTTCATAGAGAATCGCGATGAAATGTCGCATATTTGATTATGCGAGGATAAATCAGTATCTACAATGCGTTAAATCCAAAGTGCGTCTATATCCGGTGCGTTTGATGTATGAGAGTTACTACAGCGCTTTTATTAATAGAAAAGGTCGGAGTTGTTTGAAGAGTTTCAAACGATGAAAGGTACTCGAAACGTTACAGCTGCGCAAACAGCATCAGGTGAAGTTGCTCAGGGTGTACGTAGCTTTTTTTTATCATTGCTCGTGTTTATGCATTTTTCTCGATGTGTTGATTTGAAATTTATTTTCCTTGTTGGATAAACTTTATTGTAACGTTTTCAATAAAACGAATAATCACGATCGCAGTAGCATATTTTAGCGAACGTAAATTTTTATTCATCTACACTACATTTCGATTTTAAATGTTGCAATAACTAACTCAACAAAATTGTTCGTTCAATTACTGGCTCAAAATGATGATTTTATTAGTTTTTATGACGTTAATTTTAAAACAAAATGTTCGTATATATATTTTTTATTCATGTTGCATATCTCGTCTTAAAATTTATCCATCGCTTGGTATGTGTGAGCCTTATACTGTAAAATATTATATTTTATTTACTTTTATTTTATTACGTCACTGCTCAATGGCGAAATGACGCAAATTGAAGCACGTTGCTATACAAGCGAGACGTAACAGCTGCTTAAAGCTTCTTCGAGATGATGATTTGCGTCTCAGGGCCGTACAGTTTCAAGTTCAAACGCGCTCAGTACCTTCACTCGTTCACTACCAGTAGTACCAGCATAGGAACATCGGTGTTAGCAATTAAGGGCACTCGATAATGATGGAACTGCATGGAACCGGGAACTCTAAGCTGCTTAGAAGACCGAGAGCGAATCTGTCACTGTCAGTCGGCGCCTATTCACGTGATCGCATCCACTTGCCAATGGAATATAACATTTATTCGTAGTGCGATTAAAGTCACATTTCTCTCAAACGATTACTCAAACGTAGAAAAACACTCGCTTTGAACGTACGCGAATTTGGAGTTACTAAGCGAATCTAAATAATAATGATAATGATAATAATGATGTAAAAGTGATAAATTTGTCAATGAGTAACGTAGCGTAACATGTATTCTACGAATGTTTTTTTAATATGTTTTTAAAAGAATGTGAACATATATTCAAAGAAAATGTGCATATCAGTTAGTACTTTGGCTTTTATAAATATTTAAATTTGACATGCAAGAGAGTACTGAATATTTCAGAACCATAAAATCTTATTCAAATTTAATTATAACATATATCTATATATATTAATAATCTTAATGGATCTTACAAGCATTAACGTATGTATATGTATAAAGTATAAGTAGAAGTACCTTATCAAAAAGATATCAAATAATAAAATTTATAATTCTTCTTATATAAGGCAGGTAATATGCGAGATTAAATTCTGTGTTCTTTTACAAAGTTCATAATCGGATATTAAATTATATAATATTCAAAGAAAACAACGCTAGAAATTTTCCATGATATTAAGTTGATTCGAGCGATAAATTTGTTGGAAATTTTATCGCAATTTGATGGACCCTGCCAGTTGATGCTGTCTATAGATTAAATTCACTTCCAGCACATCGCGAATATTATACCGTTTTACTTTTTTTTTCATGTCTTTTCTTCTTTCATTTTCTCCTATTCGTCTCTGTTGAGGACTCTCCTTCTCGAGTGTAGAACAGAACACGTGTGGAATTCTCAGCACTGCCAGTCGATACGCTGGATTTTCGAGGGTAAAAAACTCGTGTCTCATCGCGGGGACAAATCTAAAAGTACACGGGATTGCGCGTCTGAAAAAAGCAGGGTAGTTTTTCTCATTGTAACCCCGGTCTTATCTCTCAAAGTACACACATTTTTTTCGTATGATTTGTATTTGCTTTTTTTTACTGTTTACTTTCT
This sequence comes from Atta cephalotes, assembly GCF_000143395.1. Classification (NCBI taxonomy): domain Eukaryota; kingdom Metazoa; phylum Arthropoda; class Insecta; order Hymenoptera; family Formicidae; genus Atta; species Atta cephalotes. The sequence continues at coordinate 4,493,832 of NW_012130075.1, forward strand.
GAATTATTTTAATTTGCATAAATTATATGTATTATGAAGATAATAATTTTTATCATATTACTGTGTCAAAAAATGTTTCGAGTTGATAGAAATTTTTAATTTTCTAAATCTTTTAATCTTCTAAAGTTATTACAATAACATGTTACATATCTAAAAGCGAGAAGATATGAATAATATACAATTAAATCTCGAAAAGATTTAGTAATAAATTAATAATAAAGAAACAATAATAAATTACGTTGCCGTTTCAAGACGATTTTATTTTTGCACATTGTGGCATATTTTGTATTACAAAGAGTTTCCGGTCGCGATGTTGAGAACCCAGCGTTTCCGTGTAATACTTGGTGTTTCGCAGGGGCGAATACATCTTCGTGAGGAACAAGGAAGAGGACGAATCGTCGAGTAAGCGATTCGACGTCATTACGCGTTACATAACGTGTCATTGACCATGCTGGCTGGATTACTCACGGTTCTTCCTCGTGTGACCTTGGATCGCAATCGAGTCTTCGATGCCCTTTGTAAACTGGCCGGTCGACGATCATGGACCCGGTTGTTGAGTAATCATCGACGACGCCGCAGGAAGGGCAATGCACTTGGTTGTAGCGAGCTGGTTACGGCGGACGACTATTTGGAGAACAATGGCTAACTAATAAACAATCCCGACTGGGCTTTAATTTATGATTTCGTAGAAAGTAACGAGGATATGACGGTGCTTCGATGAAACGGAAATAAATCTCCAGCACAGAGTTGCGAGCTCGGCATGAGCGCGTGTTCGGATGTGGCTGCAATCGTGGAATGCAACGCATAGAAGGCAGTACAATGACACGATGATATTCCGCGGTTATATTTCCGATTATATTTTTTCTAATACATTCCGAGAGATCTCCTGATCTATGTGGTCGGCATTTAGATTTTCTAATCCGGCGATGCATGTTGATGCGCGGCGGTGGTTGCTGCTTGATAAAGTGACGCGATTCGCGATAGTTTCTGCACGATAGTAGCTGCAATGATGATGTATCTTATAATCCGTCTATGAGTAATAATTCTCGATAGATCTTTGGCGTGAAATTGTGCTGAAGATGCAATTAACAATTAAATAAGATATTAATCATATAAGATTATTTTTGCTGGAAAGATAATTAGATCTCTGAAAGAAATTTTGGAAAAAAATATTTCTTTTTATTAGTATTATGAATAGATCGTTATTAAAATTTTATGACTTTATTTATGATTTTATTTATTAACAGTGAAGAAATTATAACGCAATAACATTTTCGATTATGATTTTTACAACATAAAATTTGTCTAGCATGATTGTTTTCTGATTGTGTTGGAGTAATCACGTTCCTCGAGCTGGTTACAGTAACAGTATATCCTGTACTTTGTATCTAATCTTTTGCAGCGGATAATAGGGATCCAAGAGATCGTTGAACTTTAGCTGCATCTTGGGGAGATTCGCAATTGAGCATTCACAGTGCAAAGAATGTAATCTAATGCATGACATTTAATGCGGACGTGACATCTTGTAAACTTAGGAGATAAGGAACCTTAGGAAAGGGGAGGAGTTCTTATTAACTTATATTTGAATTCGTCGTAATTACAAGCCAATTGACGTGTAACATGCTAGATTTTATATTTTAGAGCCTGCAACTCGCGAGTTGGAAATAGATATATAAATAGATACACATTTAGATGAAATTTGATATGAAATTGCATGTAAAAGAGAGAATATATTAATTTGCAATTACGGTGCTGCAATTCCCGCGTATTGGGAATTTCTTTTCGAGAAGAACAATCGAGATATCGCTTTTACAAAGTAGAGCACGCTACAAAAGCGTCTTAATTAAATTCTCGAGATCGCAACATTATATGCAACGGTGTTCTTTCCTATTTATAATCCTCGCTTCGCCATCCAGATCGATCGAGCAACGTTGAATGTTTAACGCGCCGCTTCGCGTAACGTGCTTAATCCGACTCGCGACGCGATCGCGAATCCGAAGATCCTGCATAATGTAACCGCGTCTTCCGTTTTCGAGCGGGCGCTAATTAACGAAAGCGAATTAGTATCCGGCGACGGAGATATCGCCTACTACACGTCTCCACCGTCTTCGCGCGAAGTATAGTTTTTTCCCTCCGACGCCGACGCGACGTCGGAGTCGAACCAATGTGAAAATTTCATCGAATGACGTCGAGCCGTTTCGGTCTTGGATTCAAGCGCGAGACTTTTGAAAAATGCATTGGAACGATGCTTTACGAGCAGCATCTTAGATGCTGATTGAGATAACAGAAAAGTAGAAATTGCATCTCGATGAGATTCACTTTGCTTCTGCAATGTTTTTATTGTTACTTCGGAAAAGTAATCCGGTATAATTACGAGCTAATAGAATCGTTTGTATCCATTAACGTTTCGACTAGCAATACGAACATTTACATTTTCTTTATTTAACTTTCATCAGTCCGACGATCTTTGATTTTTTCCCTTCCATTTTCAGAACAAACGTTGTTTCAGAAAAGCAATACCTTTTTGAATAATTGTGAGCTGACAGATACATTTCATTTATACTATTAATCGATATTTTAACTTTTATGAACATTTATTTTATTTCTTTTATTAGCAATATCCTATTTTATTTCATCGGATATTTTACATTAAACGGAGCTTGTGAATTACTGTTATTTCGAAACACTCCACATACTCTGATGAAGCTTTTATGCGATAAATCAGAATGTAATACTTTGTCGAGTTTCACTGAGAGAGAAATCTCATCTTTAATAATACTTATCTCAGATGGTAGTTATTTATGTACGTGTTTCATATTTATGTGGCGTAATTAGCAATATTTCACGAATGCGTAATGCTATTAATTCAGCACAGCTTAATAAGTCCGGAGTAATAACAGCCGCAGGAAAGCAGATGCATGTTCTATCGAGGCGAGAATCAGTTTTTACGGAATGAATAGCGCGAGAGGGAGTATATTGCACTCTGCGATAAGCAACGACAGCGCATTCATGGGTTTACGAAAATGTGGTGCATTTTCCAAATGCAAACTATGGTACTATAACTGTAAAGAAAAATATAAAATATGAAACACAGAAGATTCACGAGATAGTATTATGAAAAATGTTCTTGACGTTTACATCGATAACTTGATAACGTGCCTTTCTAATCCATGAGTGTACCTGTCGATGCAATTAATCTTCGTCTAGAAAGAACTGTGATATTTGCTGTTTATTTGCTGCGACGAATCTGAAAAAAAGCACTGCGATTTTGCTTATTAATATCGTTATCATCGTACACCACGATTGCAAAAAAAAAAATACAGGAAATGAAATTGACAAAGTTAGTTCTTCCGCCGACTGGTTCCGCACGCAACCATTCGCGAGCTGCTCGCTTACAACGCGCAAATTAAATATCTACTGAGATCGGCTTATCGAACATCAACTTCGCATTAACGTCACACCATTCTCGATACAGCCCGCGGCGGGCAACTATCATTCGTCAAAGTCAATTTCGCCTCGGAGCCAATGGCAGGAATTAAACTTCTGCTCGCGCGGCACTTCCGCAATAACATCGCACTCAAGCACGCTGCACGCGTGCGATGTTGCAAAATTAGAAGCGCCATGTATCGAGATGAGTTCTTTGTCAGGACGTCGAACATTAACCGCAGCTGCTGGAAGTTATGAATTTTAAGTAATGAGTAAAAAAACGGGTCGTTCTTAGAAAAATCTAAGCGAGAATATGCAGACTAGTATGAATCGACAAAAGTTAGATGTCTATATATATATTTAGAACATAAAATTTCATAGACTAACAGGAATGTCATTCTATAAGTACAACATCACTTTTTTGTGCTCGAAGATTTTGACGTTGACGATATTTTATTACATTATGTGTTTTTTAGTACTAATCTGATATCCGATGCAGTGTCACCGAATTCTATATTTTGATTAAAACGATTTAATTAATATCTTCTTTTGCATTGGTGACATTTAAAAAATTAATTTAAAAAACAATAAAATTTCTCTATCTTTAGTTTTAAATCGACATCTCTCAAGATCTTTCACGCTATTGTCTTGCATAAATCCAAATTATGCACATCAATGTCGCTCTGTACAGCCACGAATAATAGGAAAACCTACAAATATACAAAACATTATTTTTGAAACTATTTGAAAATCCGATGAAACGTCACTTACTTCCGTATTACATCTTCGTTCGTGACGAGGAAGTGTCACATGATGAAAAAAAAGTCCGGAGTCTAATGGAATTAGCTTCCTTGCAGGATACGCAGAGAGATCCTGCGATAGATCGGCGGCGATTTCGATGTGTGTGTATGTGTGTCGCCTAATTAATAAAATAAATCAGCCAGCGCTTCGCGCCGATCTCCGGAGTGCGACGACCCCAGCATTAAAGTGCGCGCGAGCGGCTGACTGACTAACTGGCTGACTGACGTGGCACCCGACGTCGGCCGATTGTCAAATTACAAGAGATCGGAAATACCTGATGGGGTAACGTGTATACTTGACGGGGTGACGGGACGGGACGGGTGACGGGGGGATCACGCGGCGTCGCGACGCCGGCGTCGACGATCGCGCAGAATCCCTCGTCGCCCCCACCAGGCGACGAGCGCCGCCGATCCCTACCCCTTTTTCACCTGCAACCCTTCCGCGACGGTCCGGCATTACGTCATTCGAGTCCCGGACTTCGGCGGCGATCGTAGTCCCTCACTTCCGCTTCCGGCTCCCGGTCACGAGGTGCTGCATCGAGGAGATCCAGTTCTGTTACCAGGTAAAGCGCGCCAGTGGCTGACTGATACATTCGCTCTCGGGCTACAATCGTGCGTTCCTTCCTGCGCCCAAGGCAAGGCTCTTCTCTCTCTCTCTCTC
>NW_012130075.1:4499079-4519511 GCF_000143395.1 Atta cephalotes
ATACTACTCGTCTCGGTCGTACCTACTACGTCGTCGTTCCGTTCCTCGTCGCCGACGACGACGCTCTCTCTCTCTCTCTCTCTCTCTCTCTCTCTCTCTCTCTCTCTCTCTCTCTCTCTCGCGTGGTTTTGGTCCGTATTCATAACTCGCTACTTTGTGTTTATCTACAATCCGCGAGAAACCAGACTTTGAGAAACATACATCGCATTGCATTACTTAATATTAAACTAGTGATTGGTTCTTCCTCTTTTTAGATTATAATCCTATCTGTATAAATACTCGTTTGTCTTTATTCTGAGATGATAATAGCCCTATTTAATTTCAGATCAATGCTAATTCTTGACATAATCGACTTTCTCTCAGTTTTTAAATTTAAAATGATGATAAGTTTGTTTCCTTAAAATTTCACAATTTCTAATGTTAATAAATATTATTTTCCCTAGAGATAGGATTGTCTAATAAAATTAATTAAAATATTTCTTTCGTACGAGTTCTTATTTATTTAATTTCTCGTTTGCTAATCATTCTTGCTGGACGTTATTGTTAACAGGTTTTTTTCGTCTCATGCTTATACTTTATTATTATTGTACTGATTGTGAGATGCAAATTATGTTACGCTTTTAAATATTAAACGTATAGAGCTAAATGGAATTGCATGTTGCGAATGTATAGAATGCTTATGTGATAAAGAAATGAACTCAAGACCATTTTTCAAAACCATTACGAGATGAAAGTGGAGAACTTGACAGTGGTAGATTGCAGAAAGCCGTAAGGTACCTGTTGCACGTTGCGCATTGCTCTGGGGCAAACATGACCAGTACATTCGCTCACAGCAAGACGGCATTTCTCCTCAAATAACTGTCTTATTCAAATATAATAGAGCTGCTACAATCATATAAAATATTATCTAATTTACATTCCACATCTAACGTAGTTTATCGCCGACATAATTTTTTGTATTAACGCAAATATAATAATGTTTGAATTCTTTCGTAGAGAACTTATCGAGACTCGGTGAAATAAATCTCGAAATTAACTGACCATCCCATATAGAACGTATTATTATACTAAATCGCTGATGCAGGCATTTCGCGTTGCCCCGTAAAAGTGCATTAATAATCACAAAAACTGCACCTTCGACAAATTTCAATCTTCTTCGCTTGAACTTCGACAAAACCTTTGGTTGCACTGAAAATTGCAATGTTTTGCCATTATGCACTTCGTGTAACTTCTGATAGTTAACTACAGCAAAAACGAATATTTGCAAAGAATTTTTAGAAACTTTTAAATACTTATATAGCTTACAAGAGATCTTTTAATTTTCATTAGTTAAGAAACATTACACAAATATACTACCATATATTTTATTGTAATTTTGAAAAGAAATAAATATATTGAAAATATTTATTGATGGATTGGAGATAAGAGTTAAAATTTCGTAATATCTAAATTTGTTAATTTCTGGATTTGCAAAATGTAGATAACTATTGTGTATCGATAAAGAAGTATGTTAGCAGAAGTATTCAATAATGGGAAGCCGCAAATGGACTAATATTGTAGTTTTCGAAAATTGCGCAAACATTCTCGTAATATCCGAAAGCTATAATTGAAATAGAATTTCGTATTAGTGAAAAAACTGTTGCTCTCTGAGCATTCGACATTATGTCGCTTTTGTGACAGCGTGTGCAACGTACAACTTGAGAATAACGGTTCTCGAATCGTACGGCATTGAGATAATTCATTGATACATGAGAACGCTTTCTCATTGTTCGGGAAAAGCATTAATTGAAAGAGTGAAAGGTTAGTATTTTCCCGAATACTTGTTTGTCTCCAATACCTCATCGAAATCAGTTTGCGATCTACCGTCAAATCGATCATACCAGTAGATAGAGTGTTACGATAGTTGTCAGTTCGCACTTATCCGATCAAACATTCAAATTATATATACAACATTGAATTATATATTGCAACTCAATGTGTACAAATGACACGAGATATAAATAGTGTATCAAGTTTTCCATCGCTTTTAATGTTCCATTCTTTGCTCCGCCTTCGCTTTTCTGCTAAGCCAGCACCTCTCATGCAGAATGTTCGTCGAGTTCAAGTGACTCATAAGCAGTTATGAATTCGACGATGAATTGTGTAGGCGATAAATACTGTCTACATCTAAAATATTGTTGATTTTATTCTAATTCTATTTCAGCGAAAATATTTCAATAGTTGATGAAGCAAACTCAAGCATCTCTATAAAAAATACGTTTTAAGAATTTTGTCTCATTTATGTGTAATTATTCTCGAGATAAGACAAAGAGATCATATTTTACATATATTTTCTCTTATAAGTTATCTTTTTTTAGAAAATATTCGAACGATAAAAGCTGATGCGTTACAGCTTTAGGAAGAGGAGCGAAAATCTCGATAGAGAAGAATCAGGTAAGTGGGAAATCTGTGGGGAAAAGTTCGGTAGAGTGGAAAAGGATTTACTTTTCACGTGAGGCATCGATTTAAAATTGGACGTGAAACGTAGTTACCGATATTGCCTCTCGACCGGCTGAGAGATTGCGGTAGCGAGGGAGAGAATGAGAGGAGGAGAGGAAAAAAGATATCGCTGCCGGAGTTCCTCCTCATCTCGACGTCCGATACGTGCGATGTAATAAAATTATGATCGGCTAGCCCTTCCATCCATTCGTCTCAATCATTTCCTCGCGAAGATTGACGAGCGCGCGGTATTCCTGCCACTTCCGATTCTCTCCTCTTCATTCGGCTCTCGATTTCTGCTGCATCTTTTTTTTTCACTTGTGGAACCTTTTATTGCCGCGTGATTGATTTTAAGGTCCCATTATAATCGATGTAATACCTACGCGAGTATTCTGAAATTAATTTCGATTAATTCCGTTCGCGAATTCCTCCTCGCCTCGCAATAAAGATACCGCAGAAACGTGTAATAAAACGCGATTGACGTAATTGCGATCGTTAATCAAGGTGCATTTTAATTACAGGACTACGCTTGATCTCTGCAGATACTACTCTTGTCATCTAAAATCTGCGTTACAAATGTCCTGTGACTTCAACCGAGCTCTTTATGCTTTTGATTGTTGCTCAGAAAGCCTTGTTAATAATATTGGCTTTCGGGCAATAATCATAATCACGGAAGAGCTGATTATCATCGTTACCTGCTGATCGTATTATTCAATTGTAGAGAATTTGTAATTTTATTGAAAACAAATTTCACAAATTTATGTTTTCTAATTTTTCTTTGCGTTTGTATAATAAATTTAAGACTTTTATAATATCTCTAATAATATACTATATTTTTATGAATGCAAGCGCTGCGAATTATAATGTTTAAACATAAATTATTTGATATATAATCGTGAATACTTTAGAACTTTGTAATTAACATATTTTTTATACATAGAAATAAGATATATTGCGATTATCTCTTCTGACAATTGTGTGTGAGAATATTTTTGTGTCGCATTTATGAAAAATAATAATATTATGCAGGAGGATACTTAGGCCTGCGTATTAGTAGCGTCTCTTTTCCTTTAAACTCAGTCATGTGTATCAATCTCGTCGTATCAAGAATCACGGCGTGGGAACTTCACAGTGAGTGTTATATCGCGAGGAAGTACACCATCCCAGATGGTTACGATCCCTTTAATTATAATTATTATGGCGCATTATAAAATACGACGTATGACTAATATTTCCGTAAAGACATTAAAAATAATTGCAATTGGCGTTTATAGGCGTCGAGTGAAACGGGTAATAAGCTAAGTGATGGAAAATAGATTGCTATTGATAATAAATGGGATCAGTATGACAGGTAATGATACGCCTATTAATTAAAGCGGAGGTTTTCTTACTTACATGATATAAACTGTTTTAATAAACGCTTTGTTTTTATAATATTTATTTATCCTTTTATTTCTATATTTATATTTAGATACTAAGTCTACATTAAAAAGAGTAAAAATTTATGTAATAAATCGAAATATAAAGTAATAATTGTCGCACAATATTTAACTTTGATAATATCGATATTTAATTTTATTGGAGGCTGTATAAATCTTGTATCTCATGAAAACTTTTAGGTATAATTATTAATTTAAATAGAGAAATACATGATTAACGTGCAAAAATAAATTATATATAATTATTTGCTTTATCGCTCAATTATTATTTCTGTCAAAAGAAAATTATAGTTTGAAATATAATGTCTTATAAATATTTGACAATATTGTAAATAGAAATAGCATGACCTTTTGTGCAGAAAATGAAATAACGAATTTGTAATAAAATACATATATGGTATTTTAATTATAATTTTGATAGACGGAAAATGGGCAGTGAATGCTGGCTACGAAATTAGTTAAAATTTAATTCAAGGGAAGCCATGAAAGGGAATTGTTTCCGCAGATTTTAATGGGTTGAAAACTGCGTGACTCATTTCAATATACAACATGTATTCTAACCCCAAAAATTATAAATATTATTCTCTACTACTATTGTCAAATAAATTTGTTTCGCTTTTTATTATGAAATGCAATATGAATGAAAACATTATAAAATGTATGCAATATATATTATCTATTATATTATCTATTTATTTATTAATAATTAAAAAATATTATTAAAATGTAGTACTGAGATAAGTTATAAATCAGTTATTAGTTTAGAACATTATTTTTGTGTTATATTTTTGTTACGTTGTGTTATATTTTATCCTATCATAAATTTATCAATCTTTTCGCATATTTCTTTAATGTTAACATTTTTGCAAACTTTAAAAAAATTTTATAAACATTTTAATACATTGCCAAAATATATATATTAAGCTAGATATATGTATATGTATCATATCAAATTTGCTTTCAAAGAATAAACATGAGAGTTTACTTGGTGCCAGACTTTATTACTTATGTTTATATTTATACTTGATACCAACAAATTTTCTATTTCACATTTAAAAGTCCTTTAATAAATATCTCCTAAAATATCGAGCGTGCATAACACATATTATTGAAATATCACTCTGCTAAGAGATTTTATTTTTGTTTCAATCACAATTTCCAATAAATTTAATATTGTCAAAATAATAATATAACAGAATATAATCAAATGTATTTATAATTAAAATTGCATATTATCATTGTAATTAATGGATACATTTTCATAATTGTTACAAATTGTTACAAGTTGAGAAAATTCTTAAAACATTGGAAAAATTTTTGGAATTTTTAATAGTCTAACTTTCTTATCGATTAATTTTCCTGACACTATATCAATTTTCAAGATTTTTAATTTTTACTATTTATCGAATTTTTTTAAAATTCTTGAAATTTGGGAAAATTAAAAACATTTTTATATAATATTCTGTAACAAGTTTTAAATCTATTTGTCAAAAAATTTTATGTAATTATTGTTAATAAATAAAAAAAATCTGTGTACGTATATATAATGTATATATGTGTGTATATGCATGTATTACCAAAATAATGTGTAATATTTTATAATTTTTGAAAATATAATAAAATGTACATGAAATACTTGTAAATATTCTTTCACATTTATTTCCATATATTAAACCAATGAAAATTTTATGTATAATCACTATTTCTAGAAATTAAAGTTTATAGATATATAATTCAAATTACATACGTTTTAAATTATTAACGTAACGTGCGATTTATCAAACATTAATTTCAAAACAGAAGGAACACATTCAAGATATAATAGATAACTATTACAGATCATTATGTCCAATTTATCTCGATGTCGGAGATCACAAAAATTAATTCCGAAAGATGCATTAGCTCATGTCAGGTTAGCCGCAAAGTTTCTTTCGCTCGTTTCGCATTTTCTCTGTGAAAATTACACAATTCCTGATGCACGTCGATGTTGGTACCGACAGTGCTTTACCGAGAACTGCCAAAAAGTCGGCGAAACGAGGGTCGACAGCAAGGAACGCAGTCCGAGCATCGTTCGAGATGGGATAACTCGTAACCGACGGCGGGAGAAGGCGAACGACGGGTCCGGCAACAATGCATTATTTAAATTTTAAAAGCCCCTCAAAGTGTCGGCTTAATTCGCCGGTCTTTTACCCTGTAGCTGTCTCTAGCTGTACGATTGAAAACGCGGGAAACCGTCGAGTGAGAGATCTATACATGCATTGACAAGTACGTAATGTGTATAATGCACCGGTAATTGTATATCTTATTAAGATGGAGAAGGTTATATATTAGGTGTAGTAAAAAGAAATCCATTATTTTTCCATTCAATTTCATGCAAAAATAATGGATTTCTTTTTTATTACACTTAATATTAATATCTGAAGAGGCACTTATCTTTTATACAAATTTACAATATTACTGAAAAAAATTATAATACTACAAAAGATATTATTATGCATCATGTGAAAAAATTGAATAATGAAATAACTATCGTATGACATTTGAAAGACGAAAAAAGACGTGAATAATTTTATTGTGTACATATAGACGTATATTAAATAAAAATTTAAATTTTACTATAATAAAGTTTCGATAATTTCTCTCTATTTTTGCAACTAGGATTCTGACAGTCAGATTAAATCATGTCCTCTTTTTCGAGTTATATTTTGCCTGAAATGTTTAAAGCAAATGTTTAATTTAAATTCTTAGCTACGATTTTAAAAGAAATTTCCGATAATTCAAATAAAAACTAAAATCACGACTTCTGAATTTTTATTTTCGATAAATGTTTTAAGAAGCATATTATAATGGCAAAAATAAATATAATATAGTAAATAGTTATAGTAAATAATTATATAGTTATAGTAATAAATTAAATAATATAATAAATAAATATAGTAAATACAGTAATACGTTGGATATTGCATATTTGCTATAAATGCTTAATTTATACATTAGTACTTATAATAAGCAGCATAACAATGAAAGATTGTACACAAAGATTTGACACTAGATGACGACGATGCAGATAGAGCGCAAAAACGATACGCATATCGCGATTTTGCAGCCGTCAGGTACGTTCGCAAATATGAAATCTGCATTCGTCGCTGTGAATCGATCTCATCTTTCTATATAATTGCCAATATAACCAGTGCGGTGGGAGAAGGCACGTTCGTGTGTCAATATGTATATGTGTATGTCGCGAATAATCGAGTATATACACGCGCGTCTCATAGCCGAATGCACACGTACACACACGAGAATATGAGATTCGCGAATACATACACGGATACATAGCAAGCTGGAAGCAGGTTGACAGATTGACGTTCGGTCGCGCCTCGTTCAACCCAGCGTCCGATGAATATTTCAGGTGCCGGCTTCACCTGTCAGCTCGCGGATGCCATGCGGCGCGGAGAGAAAGAGCGAAAGAGAAAGACGACCAGCGAAGCAACAGCAGCATCACCATCACCACCACCACCAACAGCACCAGCAACATCAACAGCAGCAGCAGAAGCAGCAGCAGCAGCAACATCGGCAGCGATAGCAGCAAAAGGAGCAGCCTTCTATGTATAGGGGGGCCGTGCCCTGGCGAACTTTCGACCCGAAATGACCCGAGAGAGTCGAAGAAAATGCAGACTCCGTCGCAGCCGATGGATTATCACCTTTCTTGCTCTCTCTCCCTCTCTTTTTCTCTTGCGCTGCCATTTGCCATCGGCGATGATGAGTCTAATTTCAGGATTCGATCAATTGTCTATGAATATCAACGAATTACGTATTTATTTCCACGTGTCCTAGTTCGTGCGCCCACTGCCTCTTTCGGGGATGCTGAGGATGTAAGAGACGAAGGCGAAGAAATGCGCACATTTCTTATTTATTTCGGTAGTTGTTATTCCCGTTAAAATGTTAGCGCTATTTGACCTGTTTATTGATCATTATTGATTATTAGTTATTAATTATCGAACTTACGTAGTGTGTAATTAACTCGTAAGCAACGGTATACAATAATTCGATTTAACATCGAATTAAAAGTAGAAAACGTTCGTATTATCGTTCGTATTATGTACAAAATTATTAAACTGCCAAAATTCTAAAGTTCCAATATCGAAAATTTTATCGAGTTTCTACTGAAATTCATATCGTTTCGAAAACGCTTTTAAAATAAGTGCCTCGTGTTATATTCAAGATCTACTATACTACGCCTTTTTGAATATTAATTTCTTATCGATTGAATAACGTTCTATTATTGAAATTTGCTGGAAGATTCTTCACGTGGAATAATCTTAAGTTCATCAATTATTCTTACTTAAGGGCGCATAACTATTAGATATATTTATCCAAAGATGATGTACGTCGAGTTAATGCAAATTAGCATGCAAGATAAATGACTCTCTGCGAATCTCATATGACGTAACATGAGATGACTCAAAATCCGACTTTAAATCCGTTATGTTCATTTTCACGGAATCGCTTATCTTACTGATGTTAAATTAGATTAGTAAATTAGACTACTTTGGAACTTGACGTAATTATTATGACATTATGTATTAAAAGTGTATAGAAATGACTTTCGTAAAATCTTCGATACTACGTTGTACTGAAATAAAACAAGTCTTATATTGTTTGTATTGTTTGGATGTATACAGGATACACAAGGAAACGCGAGAGGAAAAATTGGAGAACTGAGAATTGGCGAGCTGATTTATAGCCAGCTACACGACGCCTCGCGTATCTCTCTTCGTGGTTTGTCTGTGCGTTTGACATTTGGTGCCTTACGATGATCGCGACTGAAATATGAGCCTTCACGTCGCGAACGTCCAACCGTCCGGTCCGGTCTCGCGAAGTGGAGGAACTGGATTTCAGTCATAGAGACGGTGCGCGCACAAAGTTGAAATTGGCACTTACGATGGACGCCCATTGCGCTTTCGCTGAATATTCATGTGTCATGGTAAAGGGTTATTGAACCGCTGCCTGAACCTTGAATGAGCTGAACTACTATAAAGAATATCACAAACGGTTGTCGATTGAAAATAAGAAAATGTGTAATTATCACGGTTCTAAATTGTATAGGATGCGCATCACTAACATTCTAATAAATTACTTTGTAAACGATCTATTGCATGCTAACTTATGTGAAATTATTATTAGAAATTGTTATCGTCAAATATTTTCTCTCTCTTTCGACGATAAAAATAATACAAAGTTCTTAATTAAAATATTCCAATGTTATCCGTATATTTTAAATATATATTTTAAATAAAGAAAAAATTAAACAGTTATTTAGTATTTATTATTTAAAATAACTTCTTCTGATCTATTTCTTATTTAATATTTCTTATTTAATATTTTAAACAAGTTTTTGGAATTTATTTTATATTTTTTATTTTAAATAAGTTATATCAGTATGTTACTGATCCGTCGATAAAAGTAACAATGAGTAATTAAATTATAGCATATTTATGATAAAGTATAGCACGTGTAAAATATAAGATCCTTATATGAGCCATGTTGATTTTCCTGATTCGCAAACAAGAATTAATACTATTAAATATTAATTACATATAAGCTGTAGCTATAAAAAAACTGAAACGTTATATTTAGAAATGTATATTCGAATAAACAAAATCATTAAAATATTTTTTATTTACTATTTGAAACATTTATTTAAAATACATATTTCTTACTTTATATTTTAAGTAAGTTTCCGAAATATATTTTTTATTTTAAAATAAAAGACAAGTTATTTTTATATTTTAAACAAAAGTTATTCTATATTTTATATAAATAAATGCATTTTCGGGCCCTATTTCTTATTTTATATTTTTATTATATTTTATTTTATTAAGTGTACAACTTTGCTTCCGCCGTTTTTTTTCGAAATTCGAGGCTTTATTGTAAAAAACTGGTTATACATTTATAATTCAAAGTATTGTCGCTGGCCACTACTTTCTCCCATCTTTCGGGTAGCGTACGAATCCCGCGTCGAAAAAACTGGTCATCTTTTGAGGCTATCCACGAATCGATCCAATTTTTTACTTCTTCATAAGACCGGAAGTGCTGGTCAGCCAGGTCGTGTGCCATTGATCGAAACAAGTGATAGTCAGAGGGAGCAACGTCTGGAGAATACGGCGGGTGGAGTAGGACTTCCCATTTCAACGTTTCCAAGTATGTCTTGACCACTTTCGCAACATGGGGTCGAGCATTGTCATGCTGCAAAATCACTTTATCGTGTCTCTCGTTGTATTGCGGCCGTTTGTCTTTTAATGCTCAGCTCAAACGCGTCAATTGCGTTCGATACTGATCGCCTGTGATTGTTTCAGTCGGTTTTAACAGTTCATAATACACTACGCCGAGCTGATCCCACCAAATACAGAGCATGACCTTGGACGTCAAAATCACTGTTCTTGAAGCGTTGAAACCACTCACAACACGTTCTTTCACTAATAGCGGCCTCACCATAAGTATTTGAGAGCATTCAATGAGCCTCAGCCGCAGATTTCTTCATATTGAAGCAAAAAATTAAAACCTCCCGTAAATGACGAGAATTTGGCTCGTAAATTGACATTTTCAATCGAGAATAACTTTCTGTTGCAGACACAAATCGACTAATGTTTCTATGGGGTTATGTTGACAGATGCCCAAGTTTATTGTATGACGTCTATGATCTATTTATTTCGACCACTTACCGCTAAAGCCATCTATAGGAAAACGGCGGAAGCAAAGTTGTACATCTAATATATTTTAAATAATTTCTTGTAATCTATTTCTTATTTAATATTATAAATAAGTTTTTGAAATCTATTTTATTTTTTTTATTTCAAATAAGTCGTATTAATGATTTTGCCGACTTCTACAATTTTATATTTAAATAAGTCATATCAGTTATTTTACCGAATCCTGATAATAAGAAGTAATAGGAAGAAAATAATATAAAAATAATATAATAATAATGTAATTATATATATATATATATATATATATAATAATAATATAATAATAAAAATATGAAAATAATAGGAAGAGATACATTAATGTAAATGATTTAAAAACTTTAATATTTTTAACCTGACAGATATTATCCCAGATCAAGGGAAATAAAAAAAAATTTGATGAAATATATCGTATATTTTAGTTTTGAATAATGTGCTACATCAGATGAATTTTCAATCAATCGCAAAATTATACTTGTGGACTAACAATAGCGCGTTTGATCTGCGCTTTACTTTAGTGGTATACAATATCTCCTATCAGTATCATAAAATAGCATTGATTTTATTGTCTGTCGTCGCAGAGGCGAGGTGTATGATTGTGAGTGTCGGAATAATTTTCATTAATTAATGAAATAGATTAAAACATGGAAAAGCGCTCTCGACGCTGCCGGACGCGGTCACGTTAGTTGACAGCGTGAAAAGATATAATGTCGTCTGCATATCCAACGTTGGTCCATTTATAACATTCACTGTAATGTGTGAGTTTATGCAACGCACATACCAAAAATACTATTGATATAATTGTCATTAAAAGAGGCGTCTGCCTCTATTTGAATGATCCGTCATTACGATATCCGATCACCTTGTTTATTAAAGAGCCAATATGTCGTTTACATTATCGCTTCGCGATTGCTTCTGTGGACTTTAATATTAATTTTAGCCGATCATTCTTCGTAATTTCTTAAATAGAAAATTATGAAGGGACGCGTGGAAAAGTTTAAAGGAAAATAAAAATTCTAACATAAAAATTAAAATTTATAAAATTCCATATTCATAATTTTATAAATTCATTATTTTATTTTAAATATCCTTAAAGCAGAGGGAATCTAAAATGATTCTTTTTCCATTCTTATTTTTATCTTAAAACATTATAAGAGTTCTAAAAAAAAGTACTTTTTCTAAACTTTTTCAGATAAAAAAAAAGTAAAACTCTTTGGTCGGCAAAAAAAATTATATAATTAAAATATTTGATTTTTGTTTCATAGCCCAATTTTAGGGCTCAATGTAAAAAAAACATACTGACATCGCGCTCCTTAAGAAACGATTAACGATAGATATATCGATCATATAACTCTTTAAAAAAATTATATAATTAAAATATTTGATTTTTGTTTCATAGCCCAATTTTAGGGCTCAATGTAAAAAAAACATACTGACATCGCGCTCCTTAAGAAACGATTAACAATAGATATATCGATCATATAACTCTTTTTCTAGCTAAAAGCAAAATACAAAAATTTATGTATATGTGCGTGTGTATATAAAATACATATCATGCACACAAAAAATTTTCTTTTTTCATATTTGCTCCGAAGAGGTTACGTGATCGAAAACCTTAAAATCTTACCTTAAAATCTTCTCATGTTGCGCCTTTTATTCTGTCCTGGAGAGTTCTTACTTACGAGAAAAAATCTTCGCCACATTCGTCTAGTGGTAATACCTCGTACTATTCATAGATGTGCTATTCTTTTCGAATTTGTACCCATTACGAATATTACGACTATTACGAATAGAAAAAAACACTTCTTTGGAATTTTAATTTATGAATTCCGGTAAAAAATTTTTCATGCATGAATATGTATAAATATGTCTAAACCTAAACATGTATAAAAATTCATAAACATGTATAATTATATGTATATGAAATATGTTCATGTATATACTCCTTTTTTTTTTGTAAAATTACTTTTTAGTGTAATAAAAATAATAGTAACGTGAAAACGTTAAAAATAATTAAAAAGGTAATTTTCGCACTATTTGTTTTAGAAAAATCAAGTTTGAAGAAATGTAAAAAAAATTATTTATGTATAATTATATGCAAAATTATGCATAATTATGTATGAGCAATTTTTTCTACTTTTTTTTCAAACTTGTTTTTTTTTCTAAAACAAACAATGCGAAAATTATTCTTTTAATTATTTTTTATGTTTCCACATTATTATTATTATTTCTATTACACTAAAAACTAATTTTACAAAAGAAAAAGGATGAGTATGTACATGTATGGACATATTTCATATATAATTCATATATGTTTATGAATATTTATGCGTGTTTATGTATGTTTATACATAGGATGTTTATACATAGGATTGGGAAATAACGCGTTACTTGTAATGCCGTTACCGTTTTCGTTAATTTTTCAATAATCGTTACTTTTTTCTGTCTGTAACGATAACGGTAACGTCATTACGTTTTTACAGTAACGAATTAAGCCGTTACTTCAATTCCCAATTATTTTCTCTTATTTTATAATTTATTCTTAATTTCTTAAAAAATATTTTGTACTTAATATCTTAAACTGTGTTCTAATAGGCACTGCCAATCATAAAAATATACAATTCATATATATATTGTAAATTTTTGGTACGGACAATAAATATTGAAATACGTATAATAGTAACCCTAGGAAATAAATCGTTGAAATTGCTGAAAATCGCTGAAATCTTTATTAATTGACTCATTTCTTTATGAATTACACTGAAATGGGTCTATTGATAAAGATTTCATCAATTTATTTCCACTAGGAAATATTAACATTTAAAAACAATATATAATCTATTATATATTATTATCTGTTTAATCTAAATTCTTATAAAAATGACTACATTAATAATAACGATATTATCTAAATAAAATAAAGAATTAGTAAAATTATAGGTAAGTTTAATATAGAGAAAAGTTTACTCTATATACAAGCTTATAGTTAGTAGAGAGTTCAAAATTTGAATATTTATTTCATATTTAGTATTAAATTAATTATCAGCTAATGTAATTTTAAAATCTAATAACTTACTTTAGCATTATAACAAGAAATAACGAAAAAATAACGAATTATTATTTTTCAAGTAACAGTAACAATAACATTTTTTGAAGTAACGCGCACAATCCTGTTTATAGATACATATTTATACATATTCATGCATGAAAAATTTTTTACTGGCAAAGTTAAACTAATTAGAATTTTAGAGTAGCCCTTCAGACTTTTCTGACGATTCTCTTCGATAAAGAAAACAAATTAAAATCAAGTCATACATAATGTTAGGTATATGTATAGCGTATCAGGTAAATATATACAATGCGTGATACTGTGTGACTACATGTATTTTTCTCGAGAACTGACCGGCTGAATAGAATCTCGACAATGAGTGCAAGCGAATCCGTGAGTCAACTCTTTTCGGAATCTGTTGATAACGACAAAATTTTTACGATTGGAGTCACTGTGGATACAGGTATGAAATTATTCGTGAACATATTCATGAGATAAGGAGAAATCCGCGCGCCGATTCTCTTAAACATAACCTACAACAAAGTCCTACAATAAATGATTTTGTTTACGCAGGTTTTGAATGGGAAGCAATTGACGAATGCAAAGAGAAATTGGGCAAAGATGTTCGGGTGGTTAAGCAACGCGGAAGAATCTATTTTAATATTGATTGGGACGAATTTCCAAAGGTCTCTCTTCTATACAACTCAGATTATCTTTTTAATGTAGGTGCAAGAATCATAATATTTATGTTTTGTCACACATATTACAGGTTCAAGAAATGAGATCGATAGATCATATATTCATAGTAGCTGAGAACGGAAGTTTATCGTTTACTAATGACAAAGAATCAGACTTATTGCACATAAGAAGTTATAACCTGGACATACTTTCGAACTCAGATAAAATATGGAAGAAAACTCTTGAAGCATGGAAATGTGCAACAAGTTTCAAAGGAAAACTTTATCCAACGACTGAAGAATATGTTGAAGCTAAAAAGGAAGATCTAGTAGCCAAAACAGAGATGTTAGAAATGCGTAACAAAGAAAAAGAAAAAAAAGATCCCTATGATTGGAATATATCAGAGATAAAAGAAGAGAAAGGGAAAAAAAGGGGTCAAGATCCTTTAAAATCCCAAGAGAACGATATACTCAAATATAGAGTAACATGTGAGAGGAGTGGTAAACATGCAGTTGAATCTAAGGATGTTGCTAGGGTTATCGGAGAGGTATTACAGGACAAATTTCATTGGTTGGTTGACTTGTCCATGTATCATCTAGAAATTGTCTGCAAATTGATAGATGGTATGATAAATGAGAATTAATAGATTAAAGAGAATTTTAACAATTTTGAAATGTACATATGAAGTTTTATAATAATACATACCTCCCAGAATCAATTATATATGAGACAAGCAGAATGCTAATTACTTCTAAATATTTCAGATCAATTAACAACGCATTTACGAGTAACGCACAAATCCAAGCATCACAGAAATATCATAAATTTTGGACCAACTACTCTTAGATCAACTATATGTTACAATTTACTAAAATTGGCAAATCCCAAGCTAGGAGATATAATAGTAGATCCTATGTGCGGGGGAGGTTCTATTCCTATAGAGGTATATTGCATGTTTACAATAATAAAATTAATAGTTCATAAAATTCTATTCAAACAATTTTAGGCAGCACTAGCTTTTCCACATTCATATGTCTTATGTGGCGACAATGATTCCAGAGCTACAGATAGAACAAAATCAAATATGGATGCTTCAGCAGTTACATGTAAAATAGATCTCGTACAGTGGACTGCTTCAAAATTGCCATTCAAAGATTCTTTTGTCGATATTATTGTTACTGATATGGTATGGAAGTTAATCATTAAAAATTTTGTTCCAATATAATTAATTTTTACTTTTTCATTAAAAATGATCATTTTTTAAATAATCTGCAGCCTTTTGGTAAAAGAAGTGGGAATAAGTCATACAACAAAATTTTTTATAAAAAATTTTTGCTAGAATTTGGTCGTATAGTAAAATTAAATGGACGAATAATTCTACTCACTTACGATAGAAATAACTTTAAAGACGTAAGTTTTATTATAATTATTTATAGCAATTAAAATATGAAAGAAAAGAACTAAAGTAAAATATTTTACTATAATCTGAAAACAAATTTTATTCTTCATTTTAGGCTCTGATGGCAGCTGGTGATTTATTCTGGGTGATAAAAATAATTGGTGTAAATGTGGGAGGTCTTCCAGCTGCAGTTTATGTTTTGAACCGTACTCAAGTAGCCCTTGATTCATTCAAACCGCGTATGGCCAAACAGTATAGTTATCAGAGAGACAATAAAGACTCATCTTATTCGACTAAAAAGTCTTTGTCCAATTAGATATTTTATTAAGTATTGTGATACAAGTATTGTGAATTCTATTATATTTTTATATGAAGAAATTAATAGAGTTTATTTAGCATATATTTAGCATACAATCATGTTTAGTTTTTTTAACGAATTATTTCCCAGATAATCCTAATATATATGTATACATAAAATTCACAAAAAGAATTTTCTTCTGCTTGTCTCCATTTCGTGTCTGCGACCTTGTATAATCCACTCATAATCGCCATATTTACTGTCGAATGTTCCATGTTGTAGTGATCTTAATTTCAAAGTAAATCGTGGACCTAGTTCTCGTAATCTCGGTTTTCCATTCTTGAGATTAAACTCATACCTGTAAATTCGTTCAATTAGATTTAAGTACAACTGAGATATAGTTTACATGATGTTAATTCTAAGTTTTATAAGTTCCATGTGATAATAAAATATAAAAAATAAAATTTATATAAATTCTTTAACTTTAGAGAGATGTTTTTATATATAGAAATTACATTTTAATAAAATATTTTAAGAAAATTTGTAGAATTTTTAAAAAATTAAAAATATAAAATTACCTATGATGTCTAAAAAATATATAATCTCTTTGATTATGAAATGTCACAGCTCTCCTTCCTTTAAATTCTGGCTGATAATGAAACAAGGCTCCTAGCATTCTGCCAATGGTAAAACCTAAGCGTGTGGTGAAATTATTGAGAATAACTTCTGGCCTATGTTCTGTGATCTCCTTATGGTTGCGCTTTAAATCTGTCGTTAGTTTGACATTACTGAGTTTGAAGTGTGCAGTAGGACCATCTGGCAGATGAATGATTAACATTCCATCTAACAATTGTTTAAGGAAAACTATTTAAAAAAAATTTAAAAATAACTTAAATTTAATTAGTTTGATATTTTATATGATGTATAATTGAAATTTATCAATTATTTTTTAAATAAAGCTTCCTAAAAGAATTTCTGATGTCTAATAATTTTTTATCAATTTATCTACAAAATATATTATACAACAGATAAAGTATTAGCTTATTACAATATTTATAAATGACTTTAAATATGAAGCGTCACTAACGGTCTGAATGTTAAGATGAACTATTATATTCTACTATTATATATAAATGAATTAATTTCAGAAATGATAATTGCGTGCGGATATGGTTCAGACTTTCAACACAATTAATCTGAAATATTAATAATCCTCTCAAATTTCCCAAATTAATCTTAAAAAACTGTAATAAACTTATTGCGAAAAATATTGCCTCAGCCAGGAGTTGTTTCTAATCTTATTTATAAATGACTTATTATATACTTATTATATACTGTCAGTTTATAATAAGGATACTTGGTTTGCATTGATCTTCATTAACAATGATTATATCTGTAAAGTTTCGGGCAGTAGCACTTTTGACTATTTTTTTAACGCCAGAGCGATTTCTATATAGCGAAATAGAATTAGGTATCATCCTTGTAAGTTCTCTGCCAAAAATTCTTGTTTTTCTATTTGGATTATCAGCATATGTAATGAGGACTTTAGGTTCATACTCTTGCCTATAGTAGGCAGCAAATTCATCATGTTCACAGTCAAACTTGAGCTCCTCATTCGCCTCATCATCCAGATTACCTACTATCATAGTCTCATCTTTCTCTCGTAGGCTCTCTAAAGTATGCGGCACCTGTTTTGGAGCGCCCGACTGTATCCTCGCCTTCTTCGTCGCTTTCTTTGCCTTCGCTCGTTCTTTCATCAATTCCTGGCATTTCTGATATCTCACAGCTTTGCATTTGATGTGATTGAAGTTACTATCAGAAGGCAGCAAAACTTCCGAAGCTTTATCCGTTGATGTACTCGGTTCATCATTTGCCATTACATTTTCCTCCCTGTGTCGACTCAGAGGATTCTTTCGCAAAGTTTTAATCTTCATCTTGCACAATTCTTTGTATTTTTGTTCTTTTTTACTCTGTATGGATTTCTGACCCACTTATAAAGTCACAGTATCATGCGATGAAATGGAAATCAAGAAAATCTAGATGAATGCTTCCTCAAAAATCAAACGAGAGGCCACATGTAAACTTTTGTTAATTAAAATTAAAATCGTAACCGTTCGAGAATGCACTTTCGCATCTTTAACCTATCAATTCTTTTAAAACTACCACATGTTTACGACCACATGTTACGAGATTCCTAGCGCAGTGCCGCCAATATGACAAATCATAGGGTAAAAAGGAAGCGCTTTTATCATTTAGTTCTTGTACTAATAAACTAGATGATAAAAAAAATCTACAATCAGTATTTATGACGAAAAGGATAATTAAAAATAAAAATATAATTTTTGATCTTATCATTTACATTCTTTCTATTCTTTTCATAAGCATAACACACAACATATCCGTACAAAAAAATATTTCTCTTTTCCAAGAGTATGTCATCTCGTTGTTTTTTCAAATTATTTTTTTACAAGTGATATAACAATGTGTATACGTTATTTTATAAAATAAGAGTAAAATTTCTTACATGATGAAATAATGCAAAAAATTCAAGATAGTTGAATAACTTAATCAAATTAACTACTTTTATCCTAATTATGTTTTATATACATATCACTCTCTCTTAGTTATAGATCTTATGTATGGGAGTGATTCACTTGCACACTGTAACAATTGCTCACTGTCAATCACAGCGATTTCTGCATGGTTTTTTTTTCTAGTGCAGTAATTGGTTTCTGTGCAATCGACTCGTGTGCAATTGATATACATTCTTTATGTACCATCATTTAAATTTCAAAATTATCCACAATACAAAAAATACTGCTATAGAAAAAACAAATAAATATAAAATATAATAATTGTGGCCTGCCTTTGCTAAACGCAAAACACGTGCTACAGAACCAGATAAGGAACCACTTGTTCTATCAAAATCGTCATCCTAAAATATAAATTTGTATTATTTACTATGTATAAAATAATATGCATAATAATATGTATAAAATAATATGAAAAATTATATCAACGTCTTAAAAAAACTCAACTAACCATGCCTTTTAGCATTTTATCTTGGTATTTGACTTCTGTGCCAATGTCAATAGATAATGATTTTAAAGCATGAATTTTATCCTTCAGTTCTTCAGTCATCCTTTCATTCTCGTCTTCCATAGTATTGTGAGATGTACTTGGTAATGGCTCATAGCCATAACCTCCTGAAAAAGTAAAAATTATGTTTAAAATAAGAATTAAAATAAGAATTGATGTATTTGTTAACAAGTGGCAACTTACCTGAATGAGAACGTCGCATTTTGTTAGCAATCTTGATAGCTCAACAGATGAACAAAGATACAGAAGAAAATTATTGTCTCACAAACCCTTTTAAAAATTGAAAAATATTTCAATCTGTTTTTATCTAGAAAAATACATATTGTGAGGTTAGTTCAATTATTTATGCTTATATAAATATAATACTTGTAATACAAAATAAATTTATATTCTGTTAAATAAATGATAAAAATTATTTAAGTAAAAATAAAAAAATATTTAAAGTAAAATATAAAGTAAAAAATGTTTTCCACGCAAGTAAATTATATTAAACGATGATACTTGAACTGAAAATATTCACGTATAAATATAACCTCAAATAGACAACACACATTCGTATTAATCATTTAAAATATATGTTCAAAACTTTTCAATACGATAGCATTTTTAATTTACCAATTAAATAGGAAATGCAGACAGCCGGAGAATAGAAAATATGTGTCAATATGTGTCAACGTCACGCTCGTAGTGCATCGCGTGACGTATATCGAAGTGAAAGGTATCGATACTATCGGATATTGATTGAGAATAGGTCTGTTTTCTGCGGCTGAAGTGAATACTTTTAAAACACTTTTAAAACACTTGAAGTGAGATAGATATATCTTTGATATTTATTGAAAGTGAGAAAGAGAGTGCTAGTCTAGGAACAGAAAATAGATCAAATATAATACAAGCACTAACTGTTATAACTAAAAAGTTATAGATTACCAATAAGAATAATTATAATTTTAAAATTTAATATTATTCTGATGTTTCTTTTATTATAAATTAATTTTTTTACATGTTAGTAAAAAAAATTTATATCGACAGTCAATATATCGATACTTTACAGTCTACAAATATCTTTGAAATGATTTTGCTTTTGCTATATAACTATAGCGAGTATTTAAATACGAGAGTATTAATTAACATGTAGTGTATATATATATATATATATATATATAGTACTTATAAGTATATATNTATACTATAGTGTATCTACTTACTACTTCGTTCTAGGTTCCGTAGGTACGTAGTACCCGTTTAA
>NW_012130075.1:4519531-4520907 GCF_000143395.1 Atta cephalotes
TTCGTTCGTGGCAGATAGCTAAACTGAATCGAAAAATCCTAAAACTCTATCATTTGTACTTTTCGCAATAATTAATAAGATTATATATTAATTACGAAAATTGCCGAATATTGGTCTTCAATAATTTTTTTCTCAAATACTATCAACTTTACAGAAAAACTACAACAGACAAAATTATTAATTTTCTTCTCATAGAATGCTAAGAATTTTTTCAGAACTGGCATTTTTACCAACATGAGAAAATATGATATTAAAAATTTTGAAGAAATTCTCAGAACTTTATGAGAAGAAAATAAACAATTTTTATCTCGCTGTTTTTTTTTTGTAAAGTTGATAATATTTGAGCAAAAAATTATTAAAAACCAATATTCAGCGATTTTTATAATAATTATAATATCTTGACAATATTGCGAAAATTGCAAAATAATAAAGGACTTTTCGACTCAGTTTAGTTCACTCTCTATACACATAAACGCTTTGTCAAAAATCACCTATTACGTCCTGTATATATGTATGTACAATTAATTAAATATATACGTACAGAATGTTAGCATTTAAAATTGCGGAAGTATATTCTGTAAGTTACAATTCCAGATAGCACAAAAAGTTCAAAAAGAATTCAATAATATGTCATCAATTTTGAATTCATTTTTAGATGCAAAAAGAATTCTTTTTCTGAAAAGTTCTAAAAAGAATTCTTGTTGAATCTGAAAATAAACTCAGAATTGATAACATTTCACTGAATTCTTTTTGAATTCTTTTGAACTTTCTGTGCTATATGTGAAAATTGAAATGAGAAAAGTTAGGGGCTCCGCACAATCAAAAAATCGGAACAGAGAATAGGAATAGGGAATAAAAATTTCAATCTCAGAAAATATACATTCTATAGTGCATGATTTCTAATTGGTTGAAATTTTTATTCTTTGTTTCTATTCCTTGATTGTGTGGAGCTTTTTATGCGTCGTCTGCTACAATACACGGAGTAGAAATAAGAATAAAAGAAATAAGAATAAAAAATTGACCGATCACAGTCAACTATTCTTTCATATTCGACTATGATTGATCAATTTCTTACCCTTAGAGGCTCCGCACAATAAAAAGAACAGAGAATAGAGAACAGAGAATAAGAATTCAATTTATCAGAAACTGTGTATTCCACAATACATGATTTCTGATAGGTTGAAATTCTTACTCTCTGTTCTCTGTTCCTTTTATTGTGCGAAACCCCTTACTTACGACATTCTATACACACACACACACACACACACACACACACACACACACACACACACACACACACACACACACACACACACACACACACACACACACACACACACACACACACACACACACACTACACACACTACACACAC
>NW_012130075.1:4521639-4539197 GCF_000143395.1 Atta cephalotes
AAAAAAGAGCACTTAGAAGTCGAGCGCGGAAATCGAAGCGCAAAGTAAAACGATATATGTATTTAAAAAATTTTATATGTACAATGTACATATATGTTTCGCCTCATTTAATTTTGAGCCTTCTTCGGAATAAAATTGAAAAAAAAATATCTGACTCTAATATCATTACTTTAATTTATCAAGTTTGTAATAATAATATTACGATTTATCTAATGATAAGCAAATATTTAAAAAACAATTTTTTGTTTTCATAAATTTTGTCCAATAAGTAATTTTAATAATACAATTTGACATATGCGTCTATTTAAAACTCTACTAAGTCTTGCCAAGTGAATTGTTAACATATTTCGATTTATAATGTAGTTGATAGAACCCAGATAACATTTATGTTGCATATCTAAAAGATATTTTTTAAATGTTTTATGTCTAAAAGATGTCTAAAAGATATCTTATGCAACATAAATATTATCTGGGAATATATTTTAAATGATCCTTAGTGATCTTTATATTTTTTGTTGCGACATTTATCATTATATTTCATTTTTATCAATTTATTCATATAAATATATTAAAGAGCACGAACATAGCATGGTGAACAACATGCGAGTCTATCATGTTAGAGGACTCAGATTCCATCCCTGGCAGATTCAAGAAATTTTTCATGTAATTCTTTTTCAGTGGTCTGGCAAACCATCAAGAGTATCTATTGCCAAGAAAACGGAAGGACGGCCGGTTAGATAGTGTCTCTATGAAACATATACATATCAAACATAAACAAAATCTGACTTTACAATACCAAGACTATTTTCAATCTATTATTATTCTTTAGTCAGCGTTTGTCTATCGTGACAGTACATATATTACATATATTTTTATCTTGAGACGTATCTTAAATATACTTATACAGCACTCAGTCTTATTTCAAATAAATTTATTTAAAACGTATATTTTAAATAAAGAAAAAATTAAAACGTTATTATTTATTATTTTAACTAACTTCTTCTGACTATTTCTTATTTAATATTTCTTACTGTTTGTATTTACTATTTGAAACGTTTATTTAAAGTACATATTTCTTATCTTATATTTTAAATAATTTCTTGTGACCTATTTCTTATTTAAATAAGTTCTTAGAAGCTATTTTATATTTTTTATTTCAAATAAGTCGTATCAATTACTTTACCGACTCTTACAATTTTATATTTTAAATAAGTTTTTGAAACTATTTTTTATTTTTTGTTTTAAATAAATCAGTTATTTTACCGAGCCCTTATATATGATTTTAATTTTATATATTATTAATTTTGTGTATCATGATCAACTTATTTCTATATTGACCGTAATATCGCTATTTTACCTGTATCTTTTCGACATGCGAAACATAACTATGCTCAGTTCAGGTAATTTTTTTTTACCAGAGACGTATTTATTTGTTTTTCATCGTACAATTCATTTAATTTATTTCTAATTTAACTTTTTACTAGAACATTAGCAAATTTTAAACAATTGGTCGTCTAATCGCTTGCAAGCAATTTCCGTCTCTAAAATATTTCTTGGTAATAGCGGTTTAGACCGGTTATTTAAAATTTGCCAATGTTCTGATAAAAAGTCAAATTAGAAATAAATTAAATGGATTCTACAATGACGAAAAACAAACAAATACGTTTCTCTGATAGAAAAAACTCACCAAACTAGCTATATAATTATGTTTCGCCTGTCGAATGTCGAGAAGATATTCATCAATTTATATTAAAAGTCAGTATGATCGTTTATAATAAGAAAGTGTAATAGTCAAAAAATAAATTAACGATATCATGGTCAATGTAGAAATAAGTTGATCATGATATAAAATTAATAATATATAAAATTAAAATTATATATAAGTATATTTAAAATACTCTCGAGGTAAAAATATATGTAAATATATATAACACTGACTGAAGAATAATAGTAGATGTGAAAATAGTTTTGGTATTGCAAAGTCAGATTTTGTTTATGATGTCAGTATGTATGCCTTGTGGAAATCCTCCATATTTTTTTGGAGATTAAGATTTTTTTTCTTTATTTTTCGATGTTTAAAAACATTGTATAAATTCAAAATGTGTAATATAACATGTAATATATTTATGAAACATTTATATGAAATATAATTTTATATTTGATTTTTTTTTAATTAATTACAGAGTATATTTTTCGTTGGAATTTTAATGTTTTAAAAAAATTTTTATATTTGACTCTTATATGTCTTAAATATTCTTTATATTACTTTTGAGAAAATTGTTATTCTGTTAAGAAATATTTTTTCCTTATAAAATACATATTAGATTGATTATAGACAAAGGATATTTAAAGAATCGTTTCAGAATTATTAATAGTATTATATATTAAATATAAAGGCACAAACAATAAAGGAGTACTTTTCTACTTTCTATAAATTCCTACAGTATCAAGATGTTTCATTCATTGTCTATACGTTTGATATACAGACAATTATATCTCACGCCAACAATCGCCATAGAATTACTCTCGGAGATGGAGAAACACTTACGATAATGTTTAACTATGGATCTTTGATCTCTCTCGAACTTAAATATAATTTAATTATAACTCTATTCACAACCTTATAAGAAAAACGTTCACAATGTATTTATT
This sequence comes from Atta cephalotes, assembly GCF_000143395.1. Lineage (NCBI taxonomy): Eukaryota > Metazoa > Arthropoda > Insecta > Hymenoptera > Formicidae > Atta > Atta cephalotes. The sequence goes on from NW_012130075.1 coordinate 4,524,292, forward strand.
CTTCTTTTACATAAATGGAACGCTATTATTCTCAATGCTCATGTTGACGATTCATTCGGTTAAATAAACATGTATTAACGTCTCGATATGACCATGTATAAAATTCTCGATATGAAAATTGTTAACAAGTTCAAAAACATAATTTTCTTCGTAAGTCTTTCGATACATTTTACAACTAGATATACTGCTTTTATACAATTTTCACTATCTAACATCTTTATCTCAACGTAGAACAGTGATAAGTACGTTTGATGTCGCTCGCGCATGAAAACGCCGTCAATTATTAAATCGTAAAATTCTCACACTGTTATAACATTATACATTTATTACATATATCACTACGTAATGTTTCTCTACGCATATCGGTATATCTATATATCGTGTGTACATAAATATGCACACGATATTGACCCATGATTTGATCCCAAGGAATAATTTGAGATTAGGCCTGAAATTTGGATGTATTAAATATTGTATAAATTTCTACCGTAAGAAATTCGGATCGACGATTGTTCTTTTTGGAATGTTCAATGCCACAGAATCAAAAAGAAAAAAAAAAAACAAAAAGTTGACCAATTTTCTTTGCTGTGGATTGTATCGTCATTATCGGATATTAATTATTTTGTACTTCCACACCCTGTCTAAGAGAAAAATTGTATTCCAGGATGTGCTATACAATCAAAATCGTATAAAATTTACGAAGGATTTATGAAAGATTCGTCAAAATGTCTGACAGCACCTATACTGGACTATTATTAAAGATTACTGCTACAAACTAAACTATAAGATTTTTCCAACGTTACCCTGAATAGATATATACAGTGTTGAGCATTGTTCTTGATTTCCTAAATTATACAATACAGTTCTATCGAAAGAAATCGATCGTTAGGCAAGAGGACTTCAATGTATCGTCGTATGTTTTCAGTTATGGTGTATATAATAATACACATTATAAATATAACCATAACTTATAGGAAAATATAAAACAGACTGTATAAAAGAAGAGTTATACTTAAATATAAAGTTCCAGTTATACTGTGACTCGCGCTTGCCAATTACTATACGTTTTAAATAATGTGCGAAAAGAAAAATCATGATGGATGAATCTTAAGAAAATACATAAAGGATCTGCTATCGGAATTATTTGGAATATTTCGATGTGTTCAGAGAAACGCTGGACGAGTGAATACGTCGTGATGGCGCCGGGCTAGCTGGAGCCGATGGAGACGGTCCAGTGGGTGTTGTCGGCTTGGAACCTCTTCTGCTTCGTCTTAGAGTAGAATATGGGCTAATGCCCCGATTAACGTGCTCATGAGCATAAAGTAGCACTCCAATATCCCGATTACCCGCCTCCAAGGCGATCTTCAGGGCCGAACTGCCATCTACGTCGACTATAGATGGATCGCAGTCCGGATGTGCAAGGAGCAATCTCACGATCTCAGTGTGGCCGTGTTCCGCTGCGCACATTAGCGCGGTGCTACCGTCTTCATCCTGGATATTAACTGCTGCTCCAGCATCTAGAAGCAGTTGCGTCATATCCTTACGTCCGTGTGATACTGCCAACATCAGCGCAGTTTGTCCATGCTGTTTGCACAGAAAAAAATTAGAGAATTATAAAGAGAATATATTTTATTATATTTTAGAAAGAGTGGAAGAAAATTTTCCTTATTATTTTCATATAATGTTTCTATTATATTTATTATAATGTAGCTGAGCTTACCAATTTTGCTCGGATGTTGACGTCAGCAAGCTGGAACAATCTATTCGCTACCGAGGCGTGCGTGGAATTTCTGACTTCTGCCAGAGCAGCTAACATCACAGCCGTGTAACCAGCCACGTTCGCCTTATTAATATCGCAGACTTTCGAATCTAATAATATAGACACCACGTCGAAATTGCCATGAGAGACCGCATAGTGCATCGCTGTATTTCCACTGGTGTCCGTCATATTGACAATGTACTCCAGCAGAGTGCTGGAGCATTCCTCAAAACGGTCCAAATAATCCTCGACATCTAACGGATTCGCGCTAGATGTGCTGGATATTTTGAACCATTCTTGTTGTATAATATTGGTAGCATTTTTAAGCTGATGAGAGATATTTCTGCTAGGTGATTTCTTGATACTGTCGTTGAGCACCTTCATAGCGGCCTGCATCTCCTTCGAGGGCTCAACCTTTTTCCTAGGCTTATCTTGAATTGGTTGAAACAAAGCTGATTCTGGTAGCTCCGATTTCTCCTCGTTATCTGTCTCCTTCTCCACGTTACACATCTCTTCTGACACAATCTTCTCATCCTTGGTTTTCTCGGATTGCAGTTGTTGAATACTGCGAGAGCCAAGAACATTTTTTTTAAAATATCTGTTTAAGAATACTTGATAGATACATACACATATAATACTTATATACATATAAAACTTATCTAATTAATTATTATTTCTTTGTATATGTAAGGAAAGCTACAAAATTTAATTCAATAAAATTAATATAATCTAATTGGCATAATCGAAAAGGTTGAATTTCAAATCTTAAATAAAAAAGATTTATAAAATATTATAAAAGTATCGTTAAGTTATTAATATTAAAATATTAAAAATTCAAAACACAATACTGATGAAATTAATGACAATAAGTATGATGCTGTAAATAGAAGTAAGATAGTGGAAGGAGGGGAAAATTACCCTTCCGTGGCCGAACAAGGCGAGATATCGGAGATTTCAAAATCGCTAAATAAACGAGAGGTGGTTTGCTGTTGCATCGATCTGTCCAGATCGAAGATACACTTATTCGTTCACCATTGCAAAACCGCCAGTACAACGTGGGACGCGCACCAATATCTGACGCTTCGACACTTCCGTCGCGGTATTTATGTGATTGTTGTGCCAGGAAGAGCACTCGATGACGCATTCGACATGCGCGCAACTATGGACTCAAAAACAACAACAAACTATCTCGACACGCTTGGCAGACACGAAGTACGTCATACGCGGCTCTGTAATTGGCTTCGTGCTATCCTTTTCCCACCCTCTTTTACGCGAAACAACCCCCTTGCAAGCGACCTTCGACCACGGAAATAACAGATGGCGTGGAGCGTAGTCGAGCGGGAAGGGTAGATCGAGTTCTGAAGGAGTAAATACTTTGATCTATTCTTTGATAAAAAGTATAAAATTTAAAATTATACAATAAATTTAAACTTGACATAATTTAAAAGAATAATTATCTACAATTTGTAATTTTCACCAATGAATATAAAGCTTTATGGAATAAAATAATATATATTTAACAATAAACGATTTATTATTAAATTAAATATATTATTAAAATAATTTATTCTCCCTAATTCATCGTTTTTTGCAGAATTTAATTTAGATATGATTAATTTGTTTTCTGGAGAATTAATAAAGATATAGAGTTGTAATCCTTAAATCTTTGTTAATTCTCCAGTATCTCATAAAAGATAAGATAAAATAAAGAGTAATTCCAAATGACTAACCGATTGCTACTGTCGTACTGCTCTTTATTGTCCGCGTCGTATCTAATCACACCGGCGGCTGATATTTTTGTGTAAGTGTCCTGGCGTTTGAATTGTCTTCTATAATCACTGGTGTTCAGAGGAATATGGGACGGCCTCGGGATCCTGGATACCATATTGCTGTTCTGATGATTCAGGCTGTTCTCTGCATTGTTTGCTATTTGCTTCGCCAAACTTTTGATTGTCTCCTTGCAATTATCGCAATAATTCGCCGCGCAAGAGATCGAGATGTGCGGCCTCACAGAATCACCGACCGACACGTCGACCAACGTCTTCTTCATCGTCGAGGTACCAAAATCTCGACACTTTGGCGTGAGACCGGAAGTATCGGTACCGCGAGCGATGGTTTTTACCAAATCCTCCACCATCACCGCTACCGACTTGCTCGCTTTTGTCTTCATTCGCGTGTCACCATAGTTGAATGAATGACTCCTCAAATTTATCCAGTTCAACGACACAGGCGGCTGCACTGGATCTGGTCCAACGCCTATGCTTCTGATGCAAGCACCGAGTTTGACTTCAATCCCGACTTCCGATGTCATCGGCTTAGCAGTTACGCTCACATGTGAGCGCATTTTAAACTGTTCTGTCACTTGAACCGACCGATCCCGCTTCTCAGCGACTTTGGGCGTTTCTGGACTGCATTGAACGCTCCTGGAGGAAGTATCTTTCATTAAATTGTTCTTGTAATTCCTTAAAGCATGTTCCACAAGCAATTCAGCATCTTCTTTCGATAGAAGATCCTTCATACTTAATCTTGTTGTTGTGCCGTAAGAACGTTTTTTTATCTCCTTCTTCACTTCCGGTGCAATATCCTCAATTAGGAAGTGACTGTATTCAAGACTCCTGGATTTGTTTTCCGTATTAATACCGAAGTCTCGTGTTTTCTTTATGGTTTTGCGATTAATCACATTGTTCTCATTGTTAGGCAGTATCGATTCCACTTGAAGTGGAGTTCTCGTTAATTGTTTTTTTCGTACTTCCGGCAGGACCTCCTCCAGCATCAGTTGACTGCGGGTTAAACTCGATTTCCAGCTGCGAGACTGAGAATTGCAAAGGTTCGAGAGGTTTGACGATGTTTCGTCGACCAATACAGTACTCTGATCTTGGATCTCGGGTATAATCTCCTCGATTCGCAAATGACTCTCTTGTAACGATGGTTTGATCGGTGTGCTTGTTATCATACCGACGTCTCTCGTTCGAACCTGTACGCGAATAATTGTTAACTCAATGCAATGAGTTTTGATAAATTTGAATATAAGTACATATTATTAAAGTACATTTTTGTTCAGAATTATATTTATATCTCCTTTTAAACACTAATTAGTTTCGACATAATTGCTATACAATCTTACATAAAATAGCGTAATATTGATTTTGAATATACATTGTTAATCGCTTTAAATATTACGAACCATTGCATACCGAGCAGATTATATTGCCGATGACATATCTGGGAAGTTTCAGAAAGAAACGCAGCATAGTATTAAAGAGCGGATACATGTTGTAATTAATATTTTTATAGTCTTCAATCTCGACGTATCTATTTTCAAATATTTACGCGAAATGTATACACGCGCGCGGAAACTTGACGATGTAAGAAAATGACACGGCGAAATAATATATCGCCATTAAATTCCGATTTTCACTTCTAATTAGAGATTAGAGAAGCAATCGATGCTCATTTCAGGAGATATATATAAATCGAATAATTTAATGAAAGATTCTAAAAAAGAAACTAAATATGTAATCTAAAAAAATTACATCAAATATAGATAGTATAGAAGTTCGTTTAAATTAATTTTAATATATAATGTTGATTATCTTTAATTCTAATTTGATTAGTTCCTTATTTATTATTTATTTCATAGAATTAAAAATAAATCATTTACATTACATTAAAAATAAATCAATTAAGTTCATGAAATTAGACAAAAGAATATTCTAAAAATATATAGTAAAGTTCAATAAAACCATTAAAGTTAATAAATTAACATTATATTAAAATAGCAACAAAAAATATAATATAAATTCTAAAATATTTAATTAAATAATTTTAATAACAAATATTTAGAATTTCAAATTTTTTGTAGATATTAGAAAGCTATTTAAATAAATAAATAGTTTGCACGATATTTAAATAAAAATACAATTCTTACCGGTTGGTACGATACTCCGACATCCCTTGTCATCACGCCACACATGGTTCCCATGTCCCTGGTAGATACGCTTTCAGAGTTCTTCAGGTTTCGTAGGGGAGTACATTGTTCTGAAAACGACTGGCTGCGATGCCTGTGTAGGGTGTCATTGTAGGAATTCGTTTTACTCAGCTCGTCCACTTGCCGTAGAAGATTACGCTTCTCCTCTTTCAATACCGAGACTTGCACCTGCGAGAGGAAAAGAAAGAGATTACGTGTACAGTATTAGATAAGCTTAGCAATAGTGTAGTTTTTTTTTATAGAGACTGATAAAATTGCGACGCGTGAGAAAACATGATTTTTAACACATGCGGAAGTAATAGAAATATTACATCAATTGAAAGAATACTACATAAATTACAGCAATAAAATAAATTCTATGTAATTATATTTTTAGATTAGGTATCAATGGATAGAATAAGGAAATAGAATATTCTGCATTTTTTATATTAAATAAAATGAAATTAATACAAAATTGAATTAATACAAAAATAAAATACTAAAAATCTTTATCTTCTTTAATTTTATTATTTTTTATGTCAAGTTTATTATATTACAATTGGTAGTAATTATTATACAGTATAAATATGAGTATAAATATAAATTCATGAAACATTTTTTTTTAAATGTGTAAGAACTTCATATTTTCGCATAGTTTATGAATACAACTGAATACAACGAGAAGTCGTCATAATAATAAGAACAACGAGATCATGATAAAGCAGCGGGAATATCTTACACACGAACGTTTCGCTAGAACGGAAGAGCCTTGCCTGGGTGCAAATTACATGCCGGGCGATGAACGTTACGAAAGCGTAGGTGGGAGAATAGGAAATTTGTGAGAACTCACCTGCAGCATGGGAATCGCCTTGACCTGTTCCTCCAACTCTTTCATTCGTTCCAGAGATGCCGCCATTTGTTCCCTGATATTCTGTAACATATAAAAAATATTATTACTCTCTCTCTCCTTGTTCTTATATTTTACAAAGTTGCATCAATTTATTTATATTATATACAATTAGAAGCTAAAGAATAAAAGGAGCTTGATAAGGACTTAATTATCAAGATTATAAGAAATATTTAATTAGAAACTATCAATTAAAACTAGGAATGATAGGGAATAATGTATAAAAATATTAAAAATCTTTTATAAGATAGTGGCAAGAATGAAATTATTAAGCAATTTTTCAATTTTCGGTCGCTCGAATTTTTTTCTTACAATAAATAAATTATAAAATAATTAAATGTATAATTTGTCGTAATATTATAATTATATTATAATTATATAGATATAATAAAGTATAAATTTTTCATACCTGAAGTGCGCCGGTACTAAGATTCGAATTGCCACTTCCAACGCTGGCGTTGTCAGAATCTGCCGGCTGGTCTGTCTGAGCCGCATTTTGCACCGGTGCCGTCCCATTTGTGCCATCTAGCGAAAAAAATCAGTCTTGGAAAACTGTACAATGTGCTTAATTATTCGATGCATTTCTTTTGCAAGAAATATTTTATTCATTTCTGAGAAAACGTGATTGCGCTTGAAACATCCACTTTAATCTCCCTCTTCGATCAACTCTGCCCTCCGGCTTTGTTAACCCTTTAACTAAGGAAGTTAATTTAAACTGATTCCTCTGCACGAGGGAGAGATTTTCAAAAAAATATACGCTTGAAAAATAAAATCTGTAATTGATACGTGTATTATTTAATATAATACTTATATTTTTATTTTAAGAAACAAATAATAAAATAATTTCATTAATAAATTGATATTTTGTGTCTTTCTTTTTCTTTGTAACCTGTTAGAATCTACAGATATACAATAGAATCACACAAGAATATTTCTTAGAAATATTTCATTTAATATAGCTATTAATAATGTTGCTGTTTCTTTTAGCAATCATTGATTGGTCTTTTTTGCATATCATTACTTGATAATAGATGGAGAAGTATAATTAAATTTTTTGTCATCATTATTGTATATCGTTATATTATATATTATTATTGCATATATGTATTATTATGCAACATTCACAATAAGCTAAGTTCACCTGTTCTGACGAAATGTTTTTTAATCGGCACTTGAGTAATTACCTTACAGAGCAGAACGTTATCTCGAAGAGAACAATGAAGAAATGCGACAGACATAGTCGTATGACAAATTCCTTTGACAATGTCGTGATATATCTCGTGGATTCGGTCGTCGCGATGCAAAATTTTCAGCACGCAATTCTTGACAAACGATGTATTTGCACGAGATATTTCACAGTCTACAATCTTAATTTTAATAACATATTCTTTGGCATAATGTCTCCTCAAACTTAATGGAATATTATTTTAAGATTTAATGAGATTTGTAAAGATATTTAGCATTCGAAATGAAAAGTTGTGATAAACGATGACTTCCTTCCTCATTTTTACCAAGAAAAAATCGACTCTTAATTGAGGAGAAACTTATCATTAAAATTAAGGTCGCAAGGTTGCAGATTCTATATAAGTATATGCATCATCATTAATGTTGAAGCGTTCGAATCACGAATCACGCATCACGCGCATTGCACATGTGGATTAAGTGAAATAAAAAGGCTAAATGCCGATCTCCAGCATCGTGAAAGTTTCATAGCAGAGACGAACATTTCTGCCGCATGCCTATCATGAGATCGCGATAAATTCGTCGCAAAGAGGAGCGAAAGAAATTAACAAGCAACCATCCGACTGTTGCGTGCCAAGAGTTACGTGTTCGCATGTCAGCTGAAGTTAGCTTTTGTCATAATAAAATAACCACTGTTTATTTAAAGACTTCCAGAAAATTACATTTTCAACAAAACGAAAGATTTATACGATCTAATTCTTCAATTAATAATCCTTTATTCTGAGCAAATGAAAATTGCGAATTTATGAAATGGATGCGTTATTTATAGATATGTTATTTATGGATGCGTTTGCTGCGATGCAGCTTCTTCTCTATATATCACTGCTCCTAAACTACATTTTGACTGATCGTTACGATAACGCAAATAAGATTTTTTTCGAACACTGACACTCCGATTTCGCGATGTCCCTGGCACTTCCATTTTTTGCTCGTTCACGTTTCAGGCAGATGCACTTGTCGAATATGGAAAAAGGCATCGCGCGCTGCTCGCGAATAGCGTAACATCGTGATCGGATGTCGGCATATAAAGAGGGAGAGAGCAACCGATCTTTGAGGTCGTTCGATTTCACGAGACGAGATAACGAATTCAACTCTTTTGATAACAAATTCACCTTGTTTACAGCTAGATAAACTATCTGTTAATTGCTTGCGCCGCTGCTAGCGACATTAATCAGACAGTATGACGATAAACAATGGCAGTCCATTCTACAATACCAGAGCGGTCAAATTATAAAAAAAAAATACATGCGCCAAGGTGAATGTTGCTGCAATCGTTGATACATCGTCTTAATTTGTTCTATTCAATATCTTTCTATTTTAGTTTAATTCGAAAATTATCGCGCATATTAATCGATCTCACAGAAGAAATCAAAATTACAAGCGAAAAATATTTTTGTCTGCAAAAGATGCAGATCATTGAAACGAACTCACGATATTTCCGTTTCGCCTTCATCTTCCAGAAGGGAATCTTCTTCATAATGAAATTCTTCACTCCCATTTTTGCCGTTTGTCGATGTCTTGTGAATCTATTGTGCTTGTCTGCGTGACTTTTCAGAAGGAGATGCAATTGTTATGATAAAACACTCGACACAATGTGTATTCCCGCGCGCCAACGTGAAGTTGCCGATTACTGTTTGTTGTTTACTTAATTCACAACCGTCGGGGAAGCCAGTTTTCAACGAAATTTATTCTTTGTTATTTCACCAATTAATAACATTTCGCGAGTAAATTAATTAAAGATAGCATCATTTTTATTATTTAATTGTTTCTCTAACATTTCTATAATTATTTTGTTGTCAATTGTTCGATATTTTAAGAACACGATTCGTTTTTCGTACTCGATATGCATTATCGTATTTTTCAATTTTAGAACAACGCGCGCTATCGCTTTGGGTTCAAATCATCAGCCAATATTATGTTTTCATTCATTATCTTACAAGGTCACAGATCTATTTTGAGAATTCAGCAATTCCTTTTTTTAAATATCGAATATTTGTCTCTACAGCCAATCGCGAGTCAGCATTCAAACGCAAAGATTACAGATTGGCAGGATGTATTTTTTACGGCCAACTTCACAGCGTCGCAGATCAATCGTTCGAAAAAGGAAGTGCACTCGCGTTGAAACCGCGCGTTAACACTCCGCTACGAAATCATCGGTCTTTCGCCGCACTGTCGATCGCGAAATCATTCTCGTAATCGTCCTCGCTCGCAATCTCGGCCGATTTCCCTCGATGACGAAGCCGTCGAGGAGTCCAGACTGTCCAGACTGTTCGTCGTCAACACGACGCGACGCGACGCGACGCGACGCGACGGCGACGGCGACGTGCCCGCTACGACTCTTACGAGATTACTATATTATTTTCGTTTATTCCCCATTATACATTTTATTTCGGCGAATTGGGTCGCCGGGAGAACGTTATAACTCGGAGGGCGACTTTAAAGTCGCTCAGAATTGATGATATAATTGGCTCGACGAGGCAACGAGAGGCAATCACATCGTGTTTTGCGTAGGTAGACAAATTCGTTTCGTTCGTTCGCTCGCATTCGGCGGCCCGATATACACCGATATACACCCGTCGCGGTTCTTCGCCGCTTCGACGACAGTTTGCGTTTGACTACTGTGATGCCGTCGAGCCGTCGAGCCTCGGCGAGCGCACCAACCGTTCGCATTAAAGGTGAATGGAGTAGGGGACGAAAACCTCTCTTCCTTCGTTGGCCTCTTCTTCTTTTGATGCTCCACCGATTTGCTAATCGCGGGAAAAAAGCAACATCTCGCGGTATCCGGGTCTTTCTCTGTGAGCTGCTCGTTGCCGTGAAATGTCTCGACGATGACGCTCGAAGATTCAACGAAATATTCAATCGGTTTCTGTTTAATTTAATGCATTCACACAATCGATCTGATGAACTCATAATAAAAATCCGAAATATCCAAAATATCCGAAATATCAGAGTATTTAGCTCTACATTATTTATTTACGTTCTTTTAATCTACGTTCTTTCTTCTTATTATTCGCAAATTATTATATTTCAATTTTCACTGTTTTTTTTTGATAATTTAAGTTTATAACATTACGTACATCCTTTAGACAAAGATGCAAAAACTTTTTTTACTTTTTAAATTGTAAACCAGTTACACTAAATACATATAATATAAATATATAGTTTATATTTAACGAATTTATAAGGCTGGGCATCCTGGATATTTCTCGCAAGAAATGAAGGGTTAATTGTGGTAGCAGGCAAGTTGCGGAAAAATAGCAAATAAACTTTTCCTGAAATTTATTCCAATTGAGAGATATAGTATACCTCGGCAAAATATTAATAATCACTATGAGTACATATTTGTATTGCCGATTGGAATGATGATTTTTAAAGTGAAATTGTTTCGTATTAAATAAATTTCGCGTTCTTCTCCGAGAGAATGAGAAATAATTATTTATAATTATTGTTCATTGCGTTTGAAGAAGACTTTGGTAGGAGAGAAGTAAATCGAGTAATAGTTAATGGTATGTAAAAAATTAATAATTTACTCAAAAGAATTTGTATCCTGCGAACCTTTACAATTTTCGTATACTTTCATACGCGTCATTAATTAGTATTGCCTGCTAGTGATTACGTAATAACAACGAATTATCTATAATGTTGAAAATTAATATTCTTTATTATTTTTTTAAAAATAAAGATGTATTTATAAGAGGTATATGCAAAGAATTTTTACGTTTTTTACAAACGTGATCACGTCCATCCACAAAATAATTATCGTAATTATGCAATAACGACTAAGATTCATTGAACACTAATTAATTGAGGTATGTAATTTCTTGAATTAAACATACGAATGTTGTTGACGATTAAACAACGATTGTATAATATATATATACAGTCGCCAAACAGGCAAGCAACGCCATTCGGGCAATTAATTAGGCTATTTGTCGCAATTACTTCGACACACGCAAGTACACGCGAGATCGAATCTTAAACATAACAAACGATAAATATTCACGATTACGACACGAAACACTTTGGTAAGATTTGCTTATATTATTTGTACCGTGCTGCGTGCGACATTATTTCCGATTACGCGCGGTCATTGAGTTTATGTCGATGCTTTAGCGATTTCGCGATCTTATTTTCGTTCATTCTCGATGTGCACGTGCTTTGAAAATAGTTGAACCAGTTGGGTACGTGCGTGTTTAGCTCGACAGGTGCAGGCGACCATATGTGACCACCTTGCCCGAGCAAGGTTGCATTGAAATGGCTAGGAACAGTGATGAAGTCACGCTATCTGAGCAATCGGCCTAGACTACCAACCATTTTGCATGTTACATGTGAAATTCTGAAATTCAATCGCTTTAATACTCTGTCGCGAGGACTCGGTTATTTTAAGCTCAGCGAGAGAAAATTTCGACGTCTCGTTTCAGTTTATGAGACTGGCAAACACCTCGTTATTACCACGACACGCACCGTTTCGCTTTCTTAATCAGATACGACGTGATTGGAAATTGCTCCGAAATTTACACGCTATATGGAGTATGGAAATCATATTACATTAATATGAAAATGTATAAATTCTCTCTTACTTTAATTAAAATGTTATCAACATTCTTTTCTAATGCTATTTAACAAATATATTAAAAATGTGTAAATATAATAATTACGTAATGCGACCGTTACAAAAATCCAAAATACTGGCCGCAATTCAATACTAGAAGTTATTTATTTTGCACTTTTGTTCAATGCTTTTATTATTCAGAATAAATAATTAATCACTATCTTTTAATATTACATTTCTATGAGAGTAAACGTTTACTTTCTTACGAATTGATATCGTAGAGACTCGTTAAAAATGTATCTGTTATATAAATACATACATTGGCTAATTGCGTGATGTATTTCGTGTGCATCGGCAAATAGACGATAATGCTCGAAAGGGTGTTGTACATCGCGGTCGGACGATGACAATGGCGATGTAACGGCAATGTAACCGCGGGGTAATACGGTTGCACCTCGTGGAAAACGCGGTGGCGGTAACCGCCATGCCAGCGGTACAACGACCGGAAGCAGGTGGTTCCAGCCACGCACCGTCGCGTCGCGTCGGCTTCCACCGTCCACGTCGCGTTCCGCTGTTCCGCAGCGCGAGTCTCGCGAACTCGTATGATACGGTACGTACCTCCTCTTTGCGTGCCCGCCCGAGGAGAAACGACCGCTAGCTATCTTCGAATTGCTATTTAATAGCACGTAAAGCCGCAAGAAACTACCGCGACGTATTTTCACGTGGGATTTAATCGATGGGCGATGCCGAAGAAACTTGTTACGCGGTAGATCCGATCTCTGAGAGATGATTTGAAGTAGTATGTTATTATACTTTAAAATCTGTTAATTGATTTAGAACGCGCGTTTTTGCGGATATTAACCTTAAGCTACCGATGTATCTTGAGCATCTTTCCTTTCGTTGTCAAGGAGTGTAATTTATTATTCGTTTCTTTTTTCACGGAAACAATGGATGTTATTAAAAACTTTCTTTCACTTTGAAATATTTTCCGTTATCTGTGTCGATCTTGATTGATACTTGACTAATTGTTTTCCTCTGTATAATATTTCATTAGAGTATTTAGTAATTTAACGATGAGAGATACATAGAGAAATAATTTCATGTATATATCATATAAATATTCGCGAATTCACAATATACATGTAGTGAGAGCAGAATGTATTCGTACAAGAAAATTTTTTTTAAAAAGTCTTATTTGTAAAAATAAACATTAATTAATAATTTTATACAATGAACATATTCTATTCGAATATAAACAAACGAGCTTCGAATATATTCCTGATTTTAGAAGCTAAATTTCGACTATTCGAATACTTTTTGAGCATTCAAGCAATAGAATTTGTAATTTTCTTATTTTTCAGATGATATATTTTCTATAATTAAGACATATCTTTTTGGTATATATAATTTTAAGAAACATACAATCTATTTTATTCTTTATGAATAAATTTACCTAACCAAGAAATAAATGTCAATTAAATATCGACTTGACATCGAATTGGTGTTGAAATTATCGTATCAATATTGATTCAACATCAATTTGTTGACTCATTTCTGGACAATATTTATTTTTTAAAAATAAAGTTTTTTTTTAAAAATATTTTCTCTATGAATACTTTTTGCATTCACTGTCACATCTAACGGAAAGATAATATATTCTGGGAAAAAATGTTTCATATAAAATTATATAAAATTATATAAAAAATTGACATAACATATTTTATATACAATTATATATAATTATATATAAAATATATCTATAACATTTATATAACATTTTTTTCCCGGTATAAAACCAAAATACAAATGTTTTTATATATCATTGAAATTATCGTTAAAATATTTTGATGACAAATTATACTTATTTTTGAAGAAACAAGAAGTTTAATCACACATAATATCAAAAAATAATTAATATTTTTACAAATATTTTACTAAAACTGATTCAAATTCTAAATTGGCTTTCAAATATTAAAATTAAACAGAGAAATTTCACTTCAATTCATCTAATCACTTTATTCAAATTTTCCCTCTTTAGACGTTCTCCTTTCTTGTATCTATGATGATTGTATAATGCTAATTGCCAGTTGATTGACAAAAGAAGATACAAACCGTATCCACTTTGCGACATGTTTCCGTTGTCAGCGGGGTGCTGTCGGTCACACGATAAATCGCAAAACAAGTAAGAAAGAGTCGACTCGTCTCGTAGAAAGAGACAAGAAAACTCTTTTCTCCAGCACAGAGAGGCTCTTCTAACATCGTGAGAAACGGATGCGATTGTCCTAACGAAACATAATCGCCCAGGTAACAGTTTTGAAACCAGAGAGAGAGAGAGAGAGAGAGAGAGAGAGAGAGAGAGAGAGAGAGAGAGAGAGAGAGCGCGAGAGTAGTAGTAGTAGTAGTTGTTAGTAGTAGTAGTAGTAGTAGTAGTAATAAGTAAAGTAAAATAAATAATATATATACTACTACGTCTACTACT
>NW_012130075.1:4539217-4559591 GCF_000143395.1 Atta cephalotes
GAGAGAGAGAGAGTGAAGCGCGTGCAAAGTGGTCTGATGTTTTCGAGATTATCGGAATGTGATTAATGGTAAATAAAAATCATGATATCAACTGTCTCATTACTTAATTAGTCGCAAAAAAAGCATATGACTCAGCTACGAGATAAATGTTTTTCACCCAATGGCTTCTGAACTTCGTGCTATTGCATTTATCTCGAGAGGAAAAGTTTATTCTTATTCAGTTATAATTTTATATTTTAATATTTAGGACATTTGTTTTAAACATCATTTATTTTTGACATTTGTTTTAAAATATCTATGCATTTGATAAAATTAGAATAAATTTTTTATGTATAATATAATTATTGCTTTGTTTTATAAATAATTATAAATAATTATTATTTATAATTTATTATAAATATTCGTAATATGTTCTTTGCATTAAAATTTTATTTAATTAAAGCTAATATAGATTTATTGAGTATTCAATAGTAGAGTGTCAGTTATATTATATTATATGTTTACATCATTCGATTTAAATTTATTATGAGAGAATACTTTGTTAATCACAGAATGCAAAAGTTTGGAAACCACTGCAAAAGCCGTTACGAGATAGTTGACTTACCAAAACGAGACAAGATATCTTTTTAAAGCGTTTAAAAGAAATAACGGTGATCGAAGCGACACTTTTAAAACATCTGATAAAATTAAGAGCCTGCGAAATAAAATGTTTGGCACGAACGATTTCTTCGTAATTAAAGACAAGCGGTACCTTTAAAGTAGTTATAAAGTTCAGAGTTTATAATATTCTTATGAAAATTCTTTACCGCACACGATGGTAAGTCATTCATTATAAATTTATATAATAATGTAAAAAAAAACTCTGTGTAAGCATATCACTTTGCACACTTCTTTTCTTGATTTAACAAATTAACTAAAATTAATAAGAAATTTTAAATTATTTTAGCAAGTTTTGATTTTAATTGCGCTTGAGAAAAATTTCTTCAAGAAAATAAGAGAGAGACTGTTCTAAATTAATTTGAATAATTTAGCGTAAGATAAAAAATAACGTATATCTTTCATTTCATTTTAAATCCTATAAAATAATATTTTGGTGAAAAGAAAATATTCAATAGTAAATGCATTCGTCTCGTGAATTTGCATCGCAGAAGATATTACAAACATAGTGAAAAAAAACATATTATTTTGCTTTCTCACAATTAATTAATTATAGTCGCACTTTCAATCGGCGAGGTGTTATTCAATTATCACTTTAGACGCAGAAAACTTACGCACAAGTAATTTCTAACGCGTCGATGATTCCAAACAATACAATTTCCGACGATTTATTCGAGTAGGTGAGAACTCGTGAAATCAACATCGGTGCCTATAATAAGAAGGCAATCACATAACGAAATAATTAACGTGTTCCGATGCCGTGGCGACTTCAAAGACACGGAAGAGACCATTTCTCTCCTCGCACCGCTTGCTCGCTATATAGCAGGTCATTGGGCCATGGAGAATCCTAAGATGGCCGCGAACAGATTTAGCGCGAAGAAATCCAATGTGCATGAAAAATTATTAGACCTCTTTTTATTTACTCCGCTTAATTCGTCGTGCGACTCATTGAATTACCATCATGGTCGCGAAAGCATTTTTCTTTTTTTTTTTTTTTTTTTTCAAAATAATGCTCCGATTTTTCATGATAGATTCGAGTTATTTTACCGTTAATTTAGAGATCAAAATTCTTTGTCTTCCGACGATCTTTGTCTTCTGACGAGGCACTTAACATGAAATGGATTTTATTAAGTTTCATTAATAAGTTTCTACTGCGATAAATTTCTAACGACGATTGTTTCTAAATAAAAGACAAATTGCAAACGTCAAATTCCTGTCGCGATATTTTAATAGAGAGATCAAACTATAATTAGAAAATTTCTATATAATTATTCTATAGTAATTGTTTAATAATAACGTAATATTTAATGTTTGCAATATTTCTCGCTCTTCGATCGATAAGAGAAGCAATGTTTTACCGGTTTCTGTGAAAAGTCGACAATCGGAAGTTTTCGATGACCTGCAAGATCGCTTGAGGGTTGCTTCGAAATCACCCACGACATCGCTGAGATCGACGACTGGCGAGGGATGCAAATCTCTCTGCTGTCTTGGCGGCGGATGATTTGATCTCGGCAGAGTAGTCAGCCCGTTCGCGGTCGTACATTCTTGTGGTATTTTCGGCAATTCAGCCTCTATGCCCGCCAGTGCCGGACTCACCTAGAATCAAAAATAAAGGAAACTATCTAACACGAGGACGCTTGTTCGCCACGTCCGATATGAATTAGGTTAGTACACTCCATCGCGATTTTGTCGAGTGATTTATCTTGAATCTTCACGGTTTCGTCGCCTTGCGATGAACATCTCGTTTATCTCGTCAAAGTAAATCGGTAAATTTTAGCGGAAACAAACTAGGCGCGAGTAATTTGATACATGGTTAAAATCATTGCAATTTTTTAAAACATGGAATTAGAAATGGCATTTAAATGTAAGCTCTACGTCTTTTATTTTTATCTATAATACAGAATATCATCAACCGATTATTATTTATCATAATTTACCTTACTTACGTCAAATAAATATTAAATCCTTTTTAATTAAATACCACTATCGACATCATTAAAGCAAAATTTTATATTATTCATTATAATAATAAATATCATAAATAACATATAAGATATCTAAAATGTGACATCAATTATTATTTATTTATATTATATTATTATTCTTTATTTATTCGCTATAGGAAATATTCTCTCATAAAATTGAACTCTATATATATAGTAATAATCACGGTTTTATTATTTGTTAAGCACCATAGAATGGTGCTTTCAGTACACGTAATTAGAGATATTGCTAACTAATTACCAGGCCAAGAAGAACCTCCATTGACTGACATTGTCTACGACGTTCTCGCTTCTTACGCCGTTCCGTGCAGGGCCTGTCCCCGGCACTTCCGGCTGCGACAGCCTCGCAATAACGCACGAAATCCAGATCGATGTGATATCCATAAGGGCAACAAAGGCATTTCGAACCGGAAACGTACGCCTGCGTCCCCACTACAAGCAAAAACATTTTACCTCAGAACATTTCGTTTGCCTTTACATTTATCTCCGATAAGATGAGCATTTATTATTGAGACAACGGTCAAGGTTGCGCCATCAAGATAACACAAATTTCTGCAAGTTCTGTTTATTCGAAAAGCGCATGTTTCAGCCTTAAATCTAAATTTAAAATTGAATTCATTAATTATTTATTTTGATTAATTTATGTGCGTGTTGAAAAAATATATACATAATTAATGATATTATTTTATCTAATAATCAATTTTTTTTCTTACTCGAAAAAATTTTCAAATTGTAATATATAATTGGTTATTAATATTAATCAAAATTTTTAATTATTAATGACGATTAAATTAATTGTTAGAATAATCAACAATTGGGAATTATTTTGTTTACACTTCGATCGTGATTTAAGAAAGTTTTTGGTTGATTTTGGATTAGAAATCTATTAGTTATTTTAATTAAAATTAAAATTGGAATTA
Organism: Atta cephalotes; assembly: GCF_000143395.1. Classification (NCBI taxonomy): domain Eukaryota; kingdom Metazoa; phylum Arthropoda; class Insecta; order Hymenoptera; family Formicidae; genus Atta; species Atta cephalotes. Next base: position 4,542,798 of record NW_012130075.1, read on the forward strand.
ATTGTGATATTTTCGTCGGATGACTCTTTATTCGAGGTTAATGGCCATAGCGCAATGTAAACCGAAATATGTTGTAACCATTGGCAACTATCCAGAGAAACATAGTTATAATAATCTCGCAAAGTTCGTTAGTCGAAGAATATGGAGATTTCATTTAGTGTCATACCGCTCGTAGTATCACAACATACGTGGCAATGACTTAATGAATTCCGCCTCGACACATTTCGAAGTATTCCGCGTCACATATTCTGAATTATGTGCAATCAGGTGTCTTTGTTCTTATTTACATATAATTACGTATAAGAAATGAAAATAATGTTAGACAAAATAATAATAATAGCGGTAATTTTATAGTATCTATGAAATAAAATTTAATGTTTTTAAAATAAATAAAATTATATAAGAAAAATAATCTTGTGTTATAATAACAATGATGATTATTGTTATCTTTCTCGTACTTTTATTTAAATATCATAGATATTGTTTCCGAATATAAAATAATATTGAGTAGATAGATTCTTATATTCCACGCTTATAATTTCCGATTCAATTATGGCCAACGATCTCCATAGACATATGCACTTTTATTAAAAGTGACTCACCATTTCCATTGAAAACACGGGTCGAGGGAACGACAGTCAGGGCCATGATCCCGGCTGATCGTCAGACACACTTGCAGATTCGCGTTTCCATAATCCTGAAAGTGCAAATAAAATCGTACGTTAGTCGCGTAAATGTCATGAAGAGACTCATACATTGTATCGCGTTTTTGTGCTCGTACATATATAAGAAATGTGTGAAGAGGAAGAAATTCCGAGAGCGATAGATTTTTCGAGCGAAAGTCGAAACAACTGTCTGCACGCCCTAATTGTAATTATTGCACAACCGCACGGACGTTGTAGTTTCTCGGAATAATTATATAATTTTCTAATCATTTCAGATACCTTCGTCAAAAATCGTACAACCTAATCAGCCGCTTCTCGGCTTCTCTTTGTTTTTTAAGTCATTTCAATTGAAGGAAAGTTTGCAATAAGATCTTCATTAACATAATTAAGATGTAGCAATTAGCATTTAATAAATGAGGGCGCGAAAATGCAAAAACATTCTCTTTTACACAGGATTGCGAGTTACGGAGAGATTAATTAGTCGCGAATATCTTTTCTCTCAGACTTTTTCGATACTTTCTATAATTCATCAACATAATTTCTGCAGTTAACTTGTTTAATTGTGCTACTTGTTTAGCTATTTATTATTGAATTATTTAAGACTTTTAGACAAATCTATTATTATATACAATATTATATGCGTGGAATAAAATAGAATTTGGCGGTACATATTTTTTTTTTACTAATTGACAGTTATCCACGTGACTAAGAAATTTGTGACGACACTGTCGTGATATATCATCCACGTTCGTACGTTGAAAGAATTATTATACGCGGATGGTGCAGAGTGGGCTTTTAGGCGCCGAACGTTTGTCGCGTTTTAAACCGCAGAAAGGTATTAAACCTCCTTAAACATAGTTTTCATGACGCGCCCGCGACGGGCGAGCTAATTTCGTATCCCGGATTTCTGGTCTGACGATAGTCTTCCCGCAATTTCTTGTCTGTCGTCCCCACAAACTTTTAATTGTTCTGTGAGCGGAAGATATTCGATGCGCAATATTTCCGGTAAATCGCTTGGATAATAATTTTTTTAAATGCCACTTTCTCGACTTCTCGAAATATTACTTGCCGCTCGCTTAAAATTTTACCTTAAATTTTGCAGAATCTTTAATATAATATATGATAAAGAATTAATGTTCCGCTTTTATATTGCAATCTACGCTTTGTATTTATTTGCACATTCATTATCTTTATATCGGTATCTTAAAGAGATATCTCTGTGGAAACATTATCTTCCGAGCGATATATAAGATAATAAACATATTTATGATAGATATCTATATTTACCGATAAAATAAACGCATTTGTTAATTTTATTATGTATGTATTTTATAATTGAATTGTATCAGAACTCATAAAAGAACTTTCGCTCAACAATAGTACATAATTTCTTTGATTTCAATTGATGATATCACGTTGTATAAACATCATAAATTAATAATTTAACTATATGCATGTACAATAATAATTATGAAACATGATATAATATGAAATTATGCGTGGCTTTCACTTTTTATTCAAAATCATTCAAGTCAAATCTCTTACGTCAAATAGTTTTCAACTTATTACTTGTTATAATTTTCTCAAATCAAAAGTATTACTTCAAGTTACGAAACATGATTATACTTATTGATAAAGGAAATTCTCGGAGATCTTTATTGAGGTCCACGTGCGCAAAACGTCTACCAATCAAACAGTCCTTCGACAAACTGATTAGAGGAAGACAAAGTGAATATAAGTGTTCGAGCGAGTGAGAAAAATCTTCACATCGCAGTCGAATCAAGATGAAAGCACGTTCCTCTTCGTGACAGAAAACCACCTCGGCGAGCTCGAAGGGATCACTTAGAGGCTACTCACGTACAGTGTAAGGAGACTCGGCGGCGCGGCGGTGTCGTCGTTGAATGGAAAGTAAAGTCAGTGACTTCGCGCGAGCTCAGAAACCATGGCCTAATTTCAGAAAAACGATGTACGCACGAACGTGTCGATAAATCGCGCGAAATTCCGCACCGGAAAGAGCCAACGTGACTTACATCGGAGTACGTCGATCCGACAATGTTAAACTGAATCGATATACAGTGTTTCTGATAAGCTCGACCGTCTGATAACGAATTATAGTACGCCCATACGCTCGTTGCAGGAATTAGAACGACGAAATATTACGCGCGACGCCTCCACAAGAATTAATTATCCGGTTGATTACATACAAGGTGCCTCGAGCTTCCCATATTTTATTTTTCATTCAAAGATTTTATAAAGTAAATAATTTTGCCTCTTGGAATATGACAAATAAAAAATTAATTATTTGCAATCAAATAAATCAATTTTTGAATCTTTTTGTTATTTAATGTGTGTGAGAAGATATAATGTTAATGCAAATATTTTAATGTAGCCCAGATGTCACGTTAGATTTTCTAAAACATATGTTCGTACATGCGAGTACATAAAGTTAGCAAGTAGCAAGAAGACGGTAGTGAATAATGATCGCGTTCGTCCTTGCAAGGCTAATGCCCTGGTACAACCACTTTCATCTTTGATTATCTATTAATGTCTCCAGAAAATTATTTTACGACGTCGACATATAATATACGCATGAATATTGTAATAATATATTCAAAGCTCTTACACGTGTCTCGTTATAATATGCTTGCAAAGGCAAAATGGAAAATAATACTTGTGCACTTTCAATTTCGCCGTTAATACGCCGTTAAGAACCGGATATTATATTGAATATATTGCATATCACGAGCTCGATCGAGTCGAGAAATTCAATTATAATAATTAGCTCAACTTTACATTCTTGTTAACTGTATGAATGGCTGACGTAATTATATAATACGAAATTACACACTTTATTATGATGAATGTTATTATGTTTTGACATTAGTTTATTATTTGTTTTTACAAAATTTGAAAAATACAATATTAAAAAATCTGAAACCTAAAATTTTTGAGAAATTGATTGAAATGTTGATTTTATTTTATTACAACGAAGTTATATAAGTAGACAAATGATAAGAACGAGATCGAAGTCTGATTCATCCAAATACATCTCATCATACCGCCATAAACGTCATTATTACTTTCCAACGAAAGCAAGCTCGATCTGTTTACTTCTTTGCCATACTATAAAAATTCTCGTCACTTGTCACCTACGGAAGACCAAAGAGGAAGGCTCGAGTGCGCTCGAGCTCGAGAGTAACAACGCGTGCTAACTTTCATTTCCACGGTATGTATCGCCAAAAGTGATCGAAACGAAGAATCGTTCGCCAAGTGAAACGCAAGATTTCATTAACGGAACGCATAAATAGTCGCGAGTACACGGTGCAATAAAGCGGAACAATCCGGCGCGGGAAAATCCCATCTATCTCGCCGACAAAGGGAAAGAGTTGTTTGCACGGCGACAAAACATTTCTCTCGTGTCGGATCAGATAAGACTGCAATGTCGCGCGCTGTGCACACGATGCACACGGAAAGAAACACCGCGACGTGTCGTATTGCCGTCTCCTTGGCCTTTGGCCTACGATTATGGACACAATGGCTCGTAAACAATAGAGAAATCGTGCAAGAGACCCGCGGCCATTCGCATATTGCGATTCTCCCTTCCATCGTATGACCGCGATATTATGATACATTCAGCTGTATTATGAATTATTGTCTCGACTACCGCGTGTAACGGATGCAATCATTTGCATCTGTCTGGTACAACGTGCTCATCTCTCTGATCTTCATAGATAATATTGAACTTGGCGTAGGCTATTATTAGATTTCTCGCGAGTGTTTAGCAAAATATTTCCCATGCAATCATGTTTAAAATGGTAATAAATTATTTTATGTTATTATATGTTTTTCATTATTATTATATAATTAAAATAAAAAATTAGATGAAATAAAATATATTTTATTAAAATAATTAATTATTTTATTCTATCATAATAGATACTGCTGAAAGATTCTCTCATCTTTTAATTTAAATAATTATTTTGAGAGTTTAATAGATACATATATATATCAATAAAGATTTTATACAATGTTATAAAGTAAAAAATACTCGGAATACTTTTCTTGAGTCAAAGGTATATTCTTATGAATCTTTCAAAGTATACAACTTTAGGAATCTTCGATGTGCGTTGAATAATTGATTATCGTTCGCTTTACCCTTACATTATCGGTATGAGGATGTAATACGATACAACAGGACGCATAACAATTATGAGTAACGTGTGAAGGGTTAGCGGGATACATTAATATCAATTTCCTGTTTTTCCGTCTCTACTCTTGTTGAGAATTTTTCTCAAAGCATGATATTAACCATGCGATACTTATAACGAGGCTCTTCACAGTATATAAATAGGAGGAAACTAAGAAAAGAGTGAAAGATAAAGAGTCATGTGCATCGTCCATGTGCAGGCACACGAAGCGAACGAAAAGAATACATCTTGCATATGCGATGGAAAAATCAGATCTTGACGATTCGCAGGATCTTCTTGAAGTTATTCGGGGGCATTATCCTTCCGCGGTTCGTAACTTATTTCGCGTTCTACGTGCTCGAGAGCTCGTAAAACTCCATCGTCATCTCCAAATGAGATTGTATCATGAAACAACAAGTTACAAAGCTTATGCGTCATGCTTTATGCTCGTCTATTTCACCTAACGCGGCTTTAGAGCCCGATAAAGCACGCATGTAAAGCCCAATATATCACGCATGTTTCTCAAACACCCTTGAACGCGTGCGTTTGTCGGCCCTTCTAAGAAACGGTGCTCTTTATGTTTTCGACCATTTGTCACTTTCAACGCGCGGAAACGGCAATGACAGCAGTACGACGAATTTTTGTACACTCGTCTTACCTTTTAAAGTAATTTATAATCGTCACTCTTTCTTGATACAGCAGTATCTAAACATGCATCCTTGTCGTTACTATATGTAAAATAATTTTAATTGTATATATATATATATTTTTTTTTTTCAAAATGGAATAATGGATTAGAATTGAGCAATACGCGTATTCATGACTGCATGCTGTAAAAATAATAATCCGGAAACGCCACACGCATTCAGAATTGATTTCTTTACTATATTGTTTGAGTGACTTGGACGCATCAATGCTTATACCATTCATTTTCCGCTTTCTCGTGAATGGGAAATGACCGACTTGAATGTCACATTGCAAAGGTCGTGGATATTCCGTTTGTCTATTCGATGTTAGTTTCTTGCGCACTAAAGAGACAGAGTATATACTCGACAGATTATTATGACGGATTTGTGTATTGTGGACACACGCACACGCTTAACACGCCCACACACCGTTCGCCCATTAAGGCTTTTCTCAATGAATGTATGCACGCCGAAAATATCACCGCACCGGATGACGACTAGAGCTATAACGCGTATTTTTGTCATCTTCTCGCCGCGAAGATGCGGTCTCTCTTTCATGACTCTTTTGCGGTGCAACAACAGGAAGTAACGACTCGCCATGTGAAAATTCACATGAAACCAAACGCGAATGTTTTGAAAACAAATAATCAAGAAAGGGAAACATTTCCGAAGAAATTGAAAAGCAGAAAACAATATTGTAATCTACAATAATATGATTGTTGTAAATATTTTGTACTGTGTCAGTAAATATAAATACCAGAGCTCGGTAAAATAACTGATACGATTTATTTAAAATAAAAAATATAAAATAAGTTCCAGAAACTTATTTAAAATATAAACTCGTAGGAGTCGGTAAAATAATGACACGACTTTGAAATAAAAAATAAAAAATTGGTTTCAAGAACTTATTTGAAATATTAAATAAGAAATAAGTCAGAAGAAGTTATTTAAAATAATAAATACTAAATAACTTTTTAATTTTTCCTTTATTTAAAATATATATTTTAAATAAATTTATTTGAAATAAGATCGAGCCCTAATAAATACATAGTTTATCGAAGAAGAAAATAATATTGAAAATAACATAAAAAGAGAAAACGAATCAATTTATGTGTCTGTGTAATATTTGTTTTGATATGTAATGATATTTTATCAATTTCTAAGTAATTAAAATGGAATAAAAGCCGTAAATATCGATGATTGTAAAAAGCGGCGCTTTTGTGCTCACAACTTCAAACTCCGATTAGCGTTAATTAAGTTCCTGCGGCTCTTTGTGCGCTGGCATTTCATTTGTCATCGTTGAAACAACAAACGGGAGACATTTGCCTCAAGGGTTTCCCAATACAACATGCCGACCGATATCGCAGCATGCGATTTAGTTGAGCGTGAAATTGATCTCCATTCTGTGTTCGCCCGCGACAATGGGACATATAAATAGAAATTAAACTCGAATGTAGATCGCTATCGTCAGCGGAATCAGATCGAAACAGTCGGAACACCTACGAGACGTGCCTCTCTTTATCCGCGTGTGCTTTTCCAATCCAATCGATTTAACATTCTTACATGTTATAGAATATATTCTACATTTACTGAAGGGAATAAAGATTATTTAACGAGTTCAGAATTGATTTTTTAATAATTTGTAGCACTGAATTTAATTAATACTTAAATAGCACATTCCAGTATATTAATAATTCGATTGTAGATTACTGGTCATATTACGTTTGAAAGAATACAATGACAACGGAGAAAAGAAAACAGTCTGCAACATAAACTTCGATCTACGTGTAATAGATAGATAAAAATTATAAGTCGTCTATTTATCATGAATCTAAAGATAGCGCGAATCAGTCAAAGGACAATCATGCTATTCTTTGCTTACCATATTTAATTTGTGATTATCATAGCCCATTATGTTGTGAATGAAGTGTGAATATCATCACGTAAGGTCACGAATCTCGAGTATTGTTGCAAATGAATTGATTAAAACTTTACAAAAATTAAAATAAAAGTATGTAAACAATTTTTGATAATTTGAAATATTGAGTATTTTTAATAATAGAATAAAAGAATAGATAAAAGAATAAATAAAAGAATAGTAATAATTGAATAGTATTTTCTTTAACTTCAGTAATTTCTATAATCATAATTGAATTGTTAGTTTAGAAATTAATAGTTAACTGAAATAAGAAAATGATAATATCAGAGGAATTTCAAATACTGGGAAGCGCAGTGGGAACGCGTGAAATTTATTGCTATTTTACATTATTAATTTTCAACAGATATCGGGAAAATGTATAATTAATATAGATTATACAATGTTATCGCTGCTCACTGTTGGAAAAACATCTTGCATAATAAACTGCATATAATGACGCAGTATCGAGTCGCTAACATCCCGCGTTATTATAGATTATCGTTATTGGAAAATCCGTTGTTCGACAATAACGACGATTGCTCAGTCAACCGTCAATTTTACATAGAAAAAAAAACTGAGGAATTAAAAAAGAACGTAGACTTCTGACTATCGGATACTTTTTATTATTGTAAAAAATACGAGTGTTATGGGATTAGAGGATAAGCATAAATAACTCTTTCAGATAACCCAATACAAATTTTTCGAAAATATTGTTACATATAGATTGCCTTTTTATAAACATTTCTCTATATTATTGTGAAAAGACACACGCATGATAACGCAGAGTCGCATATTACGTGAATTAATGAGATAGTTTATACATTAAATGTTGAAGATAAATTAGATACGCCCGTTTCTAGATATAAAAGGTAAAGGCGCTTATGGTATTGTATAGCCCACATTAACCATAATCACAGCTATTAGATCAAAGTTAATAAAGCTACATCCACGCCATTAATTTCAATTTTTATGTATTTTATAAAAAAGTGTTATTAAGAAAAAAATAATAGTAATATTGAAATGATAAAATTGCTAAAATTTTGAGAAATTCATTTCATTTCTTATATTTCGTCAGATCTTTTTCTAACAAGTGCATCATGTAGTAATATTGGAGGCGGAATAATAATCGGAAAGAGAGAGGGAGAGAGAGAGAGAGAGAATGTAGAATAATGAGAAGAACACTGAATGAAATGTTTGTTTCTGAGTGGCAACTGATTGTCAAAGATTATTTAGATTAATTCAGCCGCATCCTACTTTTGTTTTCTCTACCATAACATCTATCTCGAAGCACAGTGTGAGTGTTCCTTTATTGGGCCTGTGGTACACGGGGCCTGTTGCAATGAGGCCTCGCTGGCGGAGGCGTGCGATGCGTGGGCGTGCACGCAAGACTTCTCTCGTACACGCTACGTGCCGGCGTTATAAGCACATACAAACACGCACGTGTACATAGATGGACAAATGTAAAGGGTGCTTAAAACATTCCGGCACCTGCGCCGCTACAAGATCTGCCACTCTGTGCGGAAGAAGCTATTCATTGATTCGTCATGTCGCGTTAAAGAGAAGCACCGATGCATATCTGCATGCATTATGCAGCCGATGTCGCGTCGCTTCTTTTCATTACTGGAAATCACGTAGACTTCATGTTGACGTTTTCTTTTTTTTCACCATAAAAAGCTGACTTCTAATACACAACGTATAGCCTAACGCAAAGAATTTTGAAAAAATTATGAGATTAAAAAAGTAATTTAAATAGATATTCATTTTATATCATACTGGAAATAATTCGGTAATAATGACGAGTTTAGTATGCTTTTCCAAAATATTTGATTTTAATAAATTTAATAAATTTATTTCTAACTGTTTTATCAATATTAATGGTCTTTTTATGTGACTTACTTTTTTCATGTATATACATATAATAGTTTTCATAAGAATCTGAAGTCTGAGTCTTGTGGAAGGGAAAGAGAAAAAAAAATTGACATATGATATAACTCAACTCTCCGAGTTCAACTCTCCAAGCTACCTGAAAAATTCTCACGACCATCACTTCGCTTCACCCGGTACATGGTAACGAACATAAGCCCACCTATCAGCCTCTCGCCCATACATATTACGCACACGCGTGCGGTGCGACTTGAATAATACGACTCGTGCGGTGCGGCGTGAGCGTATAGACCTCACTCCTTTAAGAGCGTTTAAAGCTCGAGAGCTGAGAACACACTTTGCGCCAATAATCATCGCCGTGGAAAGCCTTGAATAATTCCGTTGAATAACTCATCAATTTTTAGCGATAACATTGCTTTGCATAAACCTTTCGGTCGCAATTGCATTTTTTAATTGCAATGCTGCGCTTTATTAATGGTTCGTAAAAAACCGTATTTTAATGAAAGTTAATTTTTGCAAGTACTTCTTTATGCGCGATTTATCAATTTCCTCACAGCATTCAAATATTTACACGATAATATTTTCATTGACATTATTCCAGTAAAAGATGTTAAACTTTGCAAGTGGGAAAAAGAGTCTTCTTACGAGTTAAAATAATCGCGATATTCTTTTATCAAAATTCTATCTTTTCTATCTTTTATCAAAATTCATTGTTGGCCATATTGGCAATATTATCTCTTTTTCTCAGCCTCATTATTATTATATCAATTGAATATATTCGTTGAAATCTGTGATATAGTCAGAAACAAATGAGTCTTTTTTAACGCAAAGCGTTATAAAATGAGATTTGTGCGAGATCGACTTTAGATGTGACTGCGATGAATGTTGAACGCATCGAAAATACTAATGACTTGTTTCAGCGAAGGTCTCACGTAGCTTTTTTCACGTAGTATTTTATGATTTTACCAAATTCATCAGATTATCTTATTTAAATTTGACATACTTGTATATCCGCGATTAGGAAACTATTGCACAATGATTTCATACTTTTTATAAAATCATGATCGGCAAATAACTCGCGTTGTATTATTCATAATACTTTTTATTGCTTGGATGAAAATAACGATGATAGAGATTCTGTATATTAATCTGTCTCTCATAACTCATGCACGTTAACTATAAATGAAGCGACTGTTTTTCTTTCCCTCTCTCTTTGATTGAGATCTTTAATTACCTTTTCGGTCATTCAATTAGCGCTTCTTTTCAAAGCTAGAATCACAAACATGTTTAGTATGTTTACCAAATATGACGGGTCACTAATATCTCTACATATTTAAACATGATTAAAAATTATGTACAATAATATCAATAGAATATCATCTATTTTCAAAACATAAATCTTCGCAATAATAAAAGATATGTATCAATAAAATTATCGTATCGCTTTGTTTAAAAGTGAAGACTTAAAAGTTACTTTGATAATTTCAGCAACAAATATTAGTCTTAAGAATTTTTATATTTTACTTTTAGACTTATAAATATAATTATGTACTAAAAAAATTTCGATGCAACAAGAAAATTGCAACAAAGAACTACTACTAGAAATAATCTACTAAATTAATCTTAATCTTTTACTGAAATGCACAATAGAATTTACTCGTGTAGAATAAAAATAATAAATTCGAATGTAACGAAATTTAAAAAACTGATATTACGATTTCAGTCTCTCATGTCTCTAAGAATTACATAAGTTTAATGCAAACATATGTAGTATATGTACGAGTTTAAGACCCGAGTTGTGTTGAGGCGAATATTGACAATTCCTAGTGACTCCATTTACATCTGAATATAAATGTCCGGTATGTCTGTCAGTCATGCGTGCAATGCTCGCTTCGACGATTGTTTATTTTGATAAACGGAGCTCAATGTGCGAAAAGTCACCGCTATTTTAAATAAATCTTGCGGCACGCTCTATAAGAGACGTGTTTTATATTATATATTATGTAGCATGAGACTTTATTAATTGGATGATCCAACGAAGAAAATGTGATAAAGTAAACGGAGTTGAATTGATATTAGAAAATTGACTGTAACGTATATTTGTAACTCGTTGTGTTTTTTATAGAAAAATCTTTATTCATTATTTTAATATATATCATTTAATTTTCGTAACTAAGAATTTATTATTTATATAATAATAGGATTTTTATTTGAGTAATTTTCATTCAATAAATTGGTGTTATTATTCCTTTCTTTCTTTTTCTCTTTCTCAATCAAAGATATATAAAATGAAAAAAATTACATACATACCTACACACACATATACGGTAAAAGATTCATTAACTCGACGACGTGGACGCCGTCGTCGTTTCACTGCGCGTGATTATCGTCATATGGATAATTACGGGGGCAAGTGCAACGGGAACAAAAACTCGGTCAAGAAAGGTAACTAAGCGAGGAGAGATTTATTTCGTGCTGACCGACTCGCCGGATGTATTCTACTTGAGCCTCTCATTATTGTACATGTATGGTCGTGTTGCTCGTGATCGATTTTTCATTTTTCATACAGTGAAGCGATCACACATCAACGGTATTTGTTTATAGCACCATATACATGTGAGTGAAAAGTGGTTCATGTAAAATAAATTATGACCACGTCAGGAATATCAATCGTTTCTTTGTCAAAAGAATAGACTGCGTAAAAAAAGGAATTTGAAATAGTATTGTTAATACGTAATCTTTGGAATTTGATTATTGTAAATATGTGAATGCGAAAGTCGAGAATAATAAGTATTATATATTAATTTGTTCTCTTTAGGCGTTCCGTCTTTTAATTTAATCTAATTGAATTAAAGAATCATTTTATGTTTGCATTAGCTACAATGGATGTAATTAATTAAAATCATATCAATTACATGTACATACGAATTGCCGATCCGTATAAGCTTAATTAAAAAGATCCGCACAATTGATTTAATTTAAATTTACACATAACAAGGAGTTCCTCTTATATTGATTAGCATATTTGCTTCACGAACAATGAAATGAAAGATGAATACAACTAATGAAAAATGAATACTCGCAAATAAGAAACTTCATGAAAGGATTACGTAGATTACCGAGAAGCGTATGCCAACATGATTATGTTTTGTGCGATGACGTCGTTCTCGGTGTCTCAAAGAGATATTTCCATAGTTGTCAAAAGCGTAGCTTGCGATTATTTACACGACTTAATCGAGCTCAGAAATAATGTCAAGGTCTTGGCATTGCGAATAACGTGTTACTCACTTTTTACATTTTACATTCATAAATGCCCATCACGTACGTTATTATACGTTAAAGCAAACGCGAATGTAACTGGTAATTCATAAAAATAAGTATTATTTTTAGGAGAGATTCGAGAAAATTTAAATACTTGAAGAAAATAAAATGCAATAAATAAAGTAAATATTACATATATTAATTTATTTGCATATGCACGTAAAAATAAAAATAACATTTACAAAATAAAAACTTGCCATGTCTATGTTTATTTCTATGAATGTTGTGTGGATGTATTTCAGAGATTGCTAGGCAGATGGAAGAAATAGCTACTTAATGATTCGATGAGAAATCTGTTACTTATGACGACAGCTGCATCCACACGTGAGCTGGTATCATGAGAGTGCACACGTTTCGTCCTAGAAAACTTAAGAAGAAAGTGAAATCGGACCGACATTTGCATGTTCTAAATATACGAATATTAGTATCGATGTGTATTAGTTTCGATTTGTTTTCATTTTTTTTATCTCTTTATTATTAAAATTTATTTATTTTTTAATATTTATTGCACAACAAAAAATAACTTTTTTTTAACACCGAAGAATTTTAAAAAATTCTTTAGATGCTTGTATAATACGAATCTATTTTCCAAATCCATCACATCACAATTTTGAGAAATTTATAATTGAAGTTGTAAAAAAAAAGTAAAAAAATGAATTTGCTAATTTTGATATTCGTATATTCAACAGCCTAAAAAAATCCTTAATTCAAATAAACATAAAATTAGAAGCTATTTTGTAAATCAATTTTTTGCAGCTTTGAAGCTGTAAATTTCTCAAAATTGTGAAGCAATTTGGAAATCGAATTCATAATCAGTCCAAAAAACTATGAGAAATGACCTTGTTTTGGTATTTTTTTTGTCAAACAGTGTTATTAATATTTTGACAATGAAATTCTATATGTATATTAAAAAATGATTGTTCAATCAAAGCAATAATTTAATGAATAGAATGAATTGAAACTTCTTAATAGAGAAAGGAATTTATAATTTCCAAGTATGATTGCATGCTATTTTTTAAGAACACGGAGCTTCGATGAATGATATTGCAATTTATGCTGCACATTAACATAGGAATGGCATACGAGTGATTGTGTGCTAAATACTCTCTTTTGTTACAAACCAAATAGACTGGATGTCGCAACATCTGTTATGTAACATTGCACATGTGCATTGACGCACATGGATCACAGAGATCGGCTCCATCAGGCGGGAAAAAAGACGGAGATGAGTTTGTTTGCACCTGCTACTGCATTCTCCAAGCGCAGCGAGAGCTCGTTATATGGAAATATCTCATTAATGGCCGATAGAAAATGACGAGTTGTGACGATGTCATCGATAGTAAAAGCCCACGCAAATTAATACATATACGTATTACGTTCGAATTATCGGTTTGGCGTAAATAGCTCGAAAGTGTATTCAATTATCTACGCATTATCGAGTTAATATAATTACATATTTCTATTTTTTATCTTATTAGCAATTGTACTTTCTTCCCACGTGTCATAAAATAAAACAGTCGCTTTTGATGTTTGTGCTAAATAAATGGATTACGTCGCGTGTCTTACACGATGTTTCAGCTTTTACATTTATGGCTTGCAACATTATACGTTAGACTCTCCGACAATTGCGTAAACTTCGCCGAAGTGCAAAAATATTCGTTTCTGCGATGCCGAGTGTTAATCGAAATGTAAATGACGATGGCGAACTATCTTCTCGAGTATTCCTCACTATCGCTTCGGGGCGCAACGCGCTGTTATCACGGCGAGTAGGAGTATCGTGTCGTAAAGCGCAGTTAAATCATGCTTATTCGTTCTACGCGGAAACGACATTTACGCTGTCTTCGCTTTAATGGCGAACTAATCCCCGGGCAATTATGGCGGCCTGTGTAATCCAGCCTGCGAGAGCATTAATTATGTGAAACAGAAAGAATCGCACACACGCTGGAGGCTGCTGCGCGCCTTCATTCCTGAAAAAGATATGAACACAAACGGGCGTGGAACACTACAAGATGTATGTAGATGTATGTTTATTTTGTTGTAAAGTCATTAGTATTTATTACAATCGATGATCTTATTGTTATTTCGAATTTGTTCAAATTTTTTCTTTGGAAGAGAAGGGATATTTTTTAAATTTCTAAATCTATCTTTTGCTGTATGTTGTTAATTTCAATTTTCTTATTAATTCTTGTAAAATTTTATTTATTAATTCTATTTTCTGAATTATAAATTTTATTTCATCTATATATTTAGCAAATAATTTCTGCAAATATTAAAATTATTACGAAACTTTTTTTGTATGTATTTCAAATTTCTTTTAATTAATAAGAGAGTAACGTAAATAATTTTTTCATTGCTGCATTTACTTCGAATTAAGTTGAATAAAAATCAAGAATTTAGAAAAGAAAGTATTTTTCACATTTCAGATTTTCATTTTTGTTTTCAAAAAACCCAATTTTTGTTTTCAAAAGGAGATATTTAGTAAATATTTAGTAAATGCCAATCACTTATGCGTTCCAATTATTAATAACGTTTCCTACATTACGCTTGCACATTTAATCACACTGCTGTCATTCGTAATGATCGTGACTCGATGTTTAACATGCGCGTGCTCTTATAAACGAGATGGTGCACGCTTTGGAGTGTCATAGGTTTGTAGGAAAGATTAGTGTAGTTAACCAGCAAAACATGCTCGACAGTATCTCTCTTGACATATCTGTTTGTCAAAAATATGTTTGTTTTTTTATGATAAAAAGATCCGTATACACGTTTGGCAATTTGAATTAATATAATAAAGTGATTGCGTGCAGGAATGCCTTATCAAAAGATTTACGTTCAAAAATAACGTTCGTAATAAAACCAATATATGAGATATGGACCTATCATAAGGGTGTCTGATAACATGTTTGATATACGTATAAAGAGATAAGTTGCCATCAAGCATATCTAGAATATAAATAACGATGCAAGCGTTCGTAAATAGACGTTCTAACGCTGTAGCGCAATATGCAAATTGGAAATTGTCGTGGGTGTCCTGTCTGCGATTGAAATACGATAATCATATATATATATATATATATATATATATCGTGCAAAGCTGATCACATTGATAATCCCTTTAGGCTAATGCGATCGTCAGATAATGACCGTATTACTGAGAAAGAATATTTAACCAATATTTCAAATTCCATAGGTAATAAAAAGAAAAAAGTCAATAAAAATTAAATTTTTTTATTACAAAAAAGCAATATATGTAATGATAATGTCTCAAGAACTTTTTTTTTCTTAATACGAATATTATACGATACAAACAATGTATCATGTTATTGCGACATTAATACGCCATTTCTAAATAATGGTTTATCGTAAAACAATAACATAATCGACTTCATACAGCACGGGTTATTGACTCTTTGGTCGACGTTCCAGCGATTAACTGATGTGTGCAATAAAGCGCACAGCATGCGTGAAATAATTATTCAATTAAATCAATAAATGCATTTAATAAGATTCGTGACTCTGGTTATGAAATAATAACGCAACGCGGCAAAATCGCCGCAATCTATCCCGGATGCTTATTATAACATGCCACAGCGAATAAATTTAATTTACATTATTGCTGTCAGGTAGTTAGTAGAAATAGGGTGCGCTTAAGATTAGCTTTAGATCTTAATTTAAGATTCTAATCGTTTTAGTAAGCTAATCGAAGCCTTCGTAATATAATAATCATTTAGTGAACATTATGCCTTTAACTGAAATATCTTAGTTGAAATATTAATCTTTCTTTATGCAGAACGTCAACTATATCTGTCTTTAGGAGATGTCCACTATGATATTTATAATATTAACGTAATAGAAGAAAACCTTAATCTCGATTTATATCGATTTATATTAAATAAATCTAATCCACGTTTGAGCTACGATTTAGAAAAAACTTTTTTTTTAATTATAAAACGCATTTCAATTCTGACATGTTGAATAAGAAAAGATTTAATTATTATTCGTTAAAATGATTGATAATTTTTTTATTGCAAAAAATTTCTTTTATTCTTTGTTGAAGTATATATATATATATATATATATATATATATATATATATAGTAGTAGTAACTAAATAATTAATTAAATATATATTA
>NW_012130075.1:4559611-4577190 GCF_000143395.1 Atta cephalotes
AATATTATATATATATATATATTATTTATTATAATAATTAACTTATTCTTATTAGTAGTATATATATATATATATATATATATATATATATATATATTCGAAGTGAACTAAAGAATTATAATTATAATCCTTGATTAAATATGTATCTCTTTACGATGGCATTCGTTTTCTCAAATGATTTTTTTCAACCTGTTTTTGATTTTTACCTGTTTTTTCTTTCAGATAAATCATTCACAAACGGACTATCTTACTTCCAGAAGCACGAAAATGATAATACTAACCTGTTAATTCTTTTCATCTTCACTCGCCACCACCCGCATCATCGTCCCGATCGATCTGCGCGCGATCGTACGCTACAATAACGATGACGATGACGAGGACGGCGGCGACTTTACGCCGATCGATCGATCCTGTACGGTCGCAATTGTCGGCGAGATCGCGCGCGACAACTTCCACTCACACTGGTCCCCGCACAGTCTCGGAGAGGTGACTGGGAGATTCTGTGGACCGACGGTTCTGGTTCACGACTGGTTCTTCTCCTTCTCCTTCGGCCTCTGGCCCCTTCCATCGGTGCAGCATAATACACCGTTCGCAGCAAGAGACGCGGAAAAAGAGACGCGGGTAAAAGGGCGGCTATGCGCACCAAGAGAATCGAAGAGAGAAGGAAGAAGTGGATGAGGATGCTGGAGTTCTCGACAGGTTGCCCTCCCCCCCTCCCCTTCCCCATGTACTCGAGGAAAAGAGACAAGACGGGGTGGAAATTCTCGGACCCACTACTTGCCGTAGGGATCGGTAGGGTCAGGGACGGATTCGCGGATTTTGATTTTGCTCTTTGCGTTCCTATTCAGCAAAATATGTATTTCATCTATAAATATATTATTCATTTAATTTTAAAGTAATATTCACTAATTGAAGTTCGATAGGAGATTTTTACTATTTGAATTTATATTTATTTAATTTAATAATTGGATTTATATTTCAATCCATTCAATCCATTCAATTTTTTACTTTCACAGCAATTTTAGCGTAATGATAGAAACGCTTCGCTTTTTATTATACATTTGATTAAAAAGTTTTGCCATTTAAGAGTAAAAAGAAGATTATTTTTTCATCTCTTAATTTAACTTGCGTGTATATCTTTGTTATATAAAATTAATTTATATAATATTAATATTAATAGACTTTCTTGATTTAACTTTTAATATTTAATTTTTTTAACTTCATGAAAATGTTTGTTAAAAATGACTAATAATATTGAAGAAATAATGCTGAATATCTCAATGAAAAAACATAAAATAACTATGATTTTTTAAATTAAGAGCAAATATTTGAACGAAATAAATTGGTTTAGAACTATAAATACGATATGTAAAAAAAAATTTTAAAAGTGACTTAAAAAGTAGCTAGAATATGTCAAGAATGAAATGGGTGACATTAAAAAAAGGAGCATTCCATTGGCAAATCTTCGGCCCTGAATAGGGCCGTTCGGAACTTTACACCCCACTACCTGGCACCGACGTGACCCGACGAAGTCGGAGGTTCTTAGCTTTGTCCCAGGTAGAAAACCGATAGCTCCGAAGGCTGTATATTTTAAAATAAAAATCTTTTCTGTAAAGATCTGTCGCTGAAATCTCCTGATAAAATTCTTCACAATTTTTCTTCTAATTAGTTACTACTAATTTTATTTTATCAGGAAAATGTTTTCTATCATACAACAAAAAAGTTATATGGACTAAATGTCGATAATTATATTATTATACTGATTATAATGCGGCTATAACAATTTTCTTTCATAATTATTTAGTGTATACATTATGTATGTAAATTACATACACGTCTCTTAATTAAACGGTAGCCTGAAATGTTTGCAATATGGCATAAAACCAATCAGCAACAGGCAGTCTAATGATGACTTGTTTCTCGTCAAGTGCCAAAGTCAACAAAGTCTAATAAAGCAACTGCACAGCAGTGGCAATGACCTGGCCATGTAAGCATAAATTCAGCAACTCGATTGGCTCCAACTGGTGCACTTAGTAATTGCAAGACACTTATAAATTGATTAATTTATTGACAGACTGTCAAATTACTAGCAATATGTGTAGAGATAAGAGATTTTAATATTATGTTAAAATATCAAATTTATTCTGTTATATCAATAAATGAATTTCAACGTTCTTTTGCTGGACCGTTTAGATAATTAAATTTTCTATGGGTAGAATATATTTTTTCATTTTCCTCTCATTTGCGTGCGGCAAGTCGATTAGGTCCAGCTGGAGCACTCCACCAGCCATACAAATAGATCTTGCTCTCGTACCTCGTAGTGATGCTATCTTTGTCCGTTGAATCGCTGTTCCGTATTTAAAGAGCACGGGTCAAGTACCCGTACTAAACATTCAGACATCATATCTGCGTACGATGATGACATCAAGTAATTACATATACATAATTATCGCTTCCTTACATGAAAAAAACGATTTTGCTAAAGTATCTAAAAATTTAGCTAAATGCAGATTTTAAAATAATTTTGTTGGACTATCAAAATTATTATTATTATGTAGAACACTTAAATGTAATATGCAATGCTGCAAAGTTTTGACATTCTATATAGCAACCAGTTTGAGCGTCCTACATAATTTATTTGATGAGTTTAACAAAATTTAATTTTAGGTCTGTAAAGTTTTCAATATTTTAACAAAACTGCTCTTGTCATGTAATCTTTCGCAAAATATTCACAAAAATCTTTATAAATCAAACAAAAATTGTGATTCGTATATTCATATTATCTTTATAGCAGTATTTTAATTCATATACGCGCTGTTGTTATCAAATAACTAACTTCAATGACGATAGTAGTTAAGTCATTTTTAATAAAATGTAGCGCTTTTGGCTTCGATACGTGTGCCTCAATCCACAATCACTGAATGAAAAAAAATCTGGAATTCCCAGTGGGTGGACCAGTTCCCCGTCTCCTAAGATCTGCATGACCGTTGTGTCCTTTCACGATGAACGCATATCACTTCTTCGAGTTTTACGAAGAGCGGCGTGCGTTGCATCGTCATCCTTTTTTTCGTCAAACTCCCTTTTCGGCCATTACTTTCACTTTCACACGTTACTTTGAAACTATTCCTTAAATAGACATCCAACTTCACATTTCCAAAACATTAAAAACTATTATAATTTGAAAATAAGATATAAACGCAAGTAGTTGTTATAAACAAACTCACTATATTAACAATATTTTGTTATACAAAATGTTTATCAATATTTTTAACACTATGTTATATTCGTTAAATCAAAATAATAAAAGACTATAAATACAGTGTATAAATAAAAAATAAAATAATATGCATAGCAAATAGAGGAATTAGTAATAGAATATCGATCAGATACGATTCAAATCATTTTATTTTCAAAGCTTTTTATGCACATGTAACGATCAACTGCGTAACAATACTGTCCTGGTGATCATAAAGGAGATTTTTTTTTCTCTTTTTAATGCACACCGCAATACATTCAACTCTTCCACGATCGTAGTTTCTCTCTCCGTCTTTTATTTGTTGCAATAATAAAGTAGTCAAGAATTAAATGGTTATTTGTCGTACATTATATAGAGAATATACCTATATTCCGTTACACACGTAGTTTCTTCTTGTAATCAAACGGCAAGTCGCGCGTGAAAATCGCTCGTACAATAAATCGTCGTAATACTGCTCGAATTACTTCGAGTAAACGTATCGAGAATACCTGATTGTACTCTAGATAGAAACGCACATTATTAACACCCACGAACATTCTCGACGAGAGAAGCCTAAGGATACGTTGCAGTGATATTTATATAACATTAATTCGAGTTGCATTAGCAATAAAGATCACTGCACATTTCGTTTTCTAGCTTATATTACGCTCGACTATGTTGGCAATATATTGTAGAATTACTTCAAGGATCATCGAAATCGAATATCAGGAACTGTCTTCCTAACATCTTTGAATATCCTTCCCGTCTCTTAAATATCATAATTTTACATTAAGATTTTTGAATAGTGAACGAGACCGCGCGTAGTGTTACGGGACACATGAATCTTCTTACGTAATAACGCAAATAGAGAATTCCCATCCTTATAGAAGTATATAATATTTGAAAAGCACTTCCTCCTTTTTCCCTGCATCCGCATATCCGCATATCTACATATTTCTTCTATGCGCACTTTAGCTATAAGATATTCACTTTAGCTTTTGCGATGGAGAATATTAGAAACTTACGTTCAATTTTCTACTTTATGAAAATCGAAATTCATTTTACATTCATTTTATAATTTATATTAGAAATAAACGTCATAAGATAAAAATATATAGTATTATTCATTAAAATATGAAGAATAGATAATATTTTCCCAAATTTGATGAGACTTGATCATTTCATTTAATTTGAGTCTGAAAAAATTTAAATTTACAAAAAATTCTGTGCGTGCAATTCGAGAAATTTTGGAATGACGTATTGCTTCCTAAACTTTGTAAAATGATAAAAAGCGATTGCCTAAAAAATATAATATAAATATTCGTCAATGAGTGGTATGGACTTCTTGACTCTCGTGAGAGAAATTAATCGTCGACGATAGTCGAGGAGACACGGAAAGATGTTTATTGTACAAGCTTTTTCATTGGGGACCGACTATCTTCGTTAGTAGTGATTACGGGAAGGAGTTACATGATTTACAAACATGTTAAATACCTGAGAAGAACGTGATCACGAGCGCTAGCGAATTAATCGCGCGCTACCCTATTATATCGTTCGTATAATTTTTTCTTACAATGACACGACTGCCACTACGTTGTTTAATAATCGAGATATCTATATAAAAATCGAAGACTTATGCGAAGAGCTACGATGACAACGGGACAAAAACGTACACGTATGAAAAAGTAAGAGTTCAAATGGACACATCGAACACTTTCTCTCGCTACAAATTATGTAATGTTCAAATTGATATTCCACATAGTCGTTTAGCATCTTCGAAACATGGCCTAAGCATATTACAGAAATCCATCGAGAATACGATTGCTCCATTTATAATGTGCGAGTAATTAGCAAATAGTCATTCGAATGACAAAAAGGTTTGTTAACATTGCTATTGTGTCGATACAATGAATGCAGATTTAAAATTACAATTTTTGTATCAACAGTATATTTACTTGCTGAATATTTTGCCGAAGATTTACATAAGTTCAACAAGAAAAGTAAGAATTTTATTTATTTAATAAATTATTCAATAGAAATTTCAATTGTACATAATTCTAAAAGTAGAGAATAATTTTTGTAGATCTTATAATTCTTTCAAGTATAGTTTATCGGACAATCTAATAGAATTGTTTTCTTTTTATAGAGCAACTGTCGTTTGGTTTCAAAAGACGAATAACTTGTTTCTGCTACATGTCGAAAATCGTATTTATAACAATAACAAAATATCGCGATGATTAAGATAATGAATGTAAATGAATGTAACGAAGAACGTTAAGTTTTTTTACCGGTGATTGTATTCCATAGAATTATACCACGTAATCTTTCATTTTCTAAAACATATTTTTAGTCATAGTTGACATTCAATTTTCCTTTAAGATATTGCATTTTCTTGGTCAGTCAACTGTCTTTCCGTCCATTTACGTAACTTCGACGATGCGTAAATGGAATAATAAAAGTATGCATGTTTCAGTCAGAGGCAATGACCTAGAGTATCCCGAAAATAATGTATGCCAGTAACAGTATTCCAGTATCGAAAAAATTTTTAGCTAATTATTTAATATATATTAATATATATTTAATATATATTATTTAATATATATTGATTTTTACTAAATAAAAATTTTATTCAAGATTCTTATCGTTTATAACTTTCATAAATTTAATTATATTTGATGTAAAAATTACATTAAATTTGAGATTAAATTTTCATTATAAAAAAAAATGAAGGGCTTATGATAACGAAAAAAATATTGCAGAGATACTTATTCTTTAAAATTCTTAGAGCATTCATAAAGTAATTTATTTATAATATTTATATGATATTAGAATTTTAATAAAAAAAATTGTTTTAATGACACATTATAATGAACATTATGATATCATATAAATATCACTGATATCTTTAATTTAATGAACAATGTTAATAAAATTTACACATCAACAATAGATAGTGAAATTACGAAATGACATGCAATTTCAAATATTTGTTAATTATATATGCCGCGTTAATTATCGAATAATTGTTACAACACATAGATAATACGACATAATAGGAATATCGCATAATATTTACAATGATATGTGATAAGTGACAATACGCAGATAATGTATGCAGATTTTGTATGAGTCTTCTTCACCATTTCTTACATGAAAATTTCTCTATCCAGCACATGCGTATGAATAGAAAAAAAGACAATAAACCTGCGAATGGGATTATATAAGGTAAACAAATAAAAAATCAATTTACAAATAAATATAAAACATATATTTAAATTAAATGCCACAAAATATCTTGCTTTGCGATAAACTTGACGTCAGAGTGTCCCTTTTTTAGTTTTTCCACGTGAAATTACAGTGCCAAAGAGAAATAAATCAACTATCAATTTTTTATAACGGTAACGTGCACCCGTTTTAACAATACGCTAAAGAAATTATATATAATACGTCGGAAGAAGATATGTCGGAAATTAAGTGAACGTTATACGCGCTATATTTGAAGAATCTATAAAAAAAAAAAAATTCGCTAAAAGTCACGGCAATCTAATTCGCCGAATAAGTCCTTCCGATATCTCATCGATATATATTCAGTCTTCATCAATTTATCATTCTACCGTGTATCAATTCACCGCACCACAGTTTCACGCGGATTCGTTAGAATTAATTAAAATACTAGTCGTTTCGTGCCGCGTGCGCGCTGACGAAGCAAGGGGGAGTCGAGTCGAAGAAAAATACAATTGTCGCCTCTCTCATTTCTCTCTCCTCTTTGTTCACTTCTCTTTTTTTCAGGATTAAATAAAATTTTCTTATTCAAATGCGTTTTGTCTCCATAAAAAATAAGCAAATTAAAAGAAATTCATAGGAATCCATTTTGATTGAATTCAGGATTAAATTACAATTTTATTTTCTTCCATTCGTTTCTGATAGTAACACATCAAAATTAAGACATAAATATATGTAAAAAATATTTTAATGATAACATATGTATATTTATGTCTTAACTTTCTTTCAGCCGTTTAAATAAATATATGAAAGAAAGATTTGATGATTTTAATTAATACAGAATAATACTTAATTGGAATTTTGGAAAATAAATTTCTATGAATCTCTTTCAATCTCTTCCTTTTTTATATAGTTCAGGAAGATGCAGCACCGGTCATTTTCTATATTTTACTGGTTGTAAGAGTATAAGAACTTTTAGAGTATAAGAAATACGCTTTCTTAATGAACGAACATGTTACTTATAATAGTTAACAAAATTATTATTGCTGCTAAATCGATCATGGATCGTATTATTGCTCTACGAGAGCTTGGACAATAACGTGAAAAATCCGTGACTCCTCCAATCGTTGAGCCACACTATTAGCCAAAGAGTAAATTCTTTAATGTTTGTTATTATGTCGGAAACATTTCTTGAGACCGCTCATAATCCATTGATACGATCGTGAGGCGCCGAGCAATGAACACACTAACTGTGGTACGTACAAGTGGCTTTCAGGAAAACAGGAAATCGCCGTCGTTTCGCGTATGGACGTAGCATTTCGCGACATTTCGTTGATTCGATTATTTCGCATACTGGGCTAATTTGTAGCTGCCTGTTTCTCATCTGACGTTAATATCGAGCGATTAAAGTTCGGAATTAAAGAATCGCATTCAATGTTGAACGTCGCCGCGCAATTTTCCTTTATTTCCACGATTCTTATGTCAAGTGGATGACGCTAAGGATCAGGAGGATCACAACTAATATTAAATGCGGCACTATACGCACGAAATTACGTAGGTGAGACGCCTGTGAAGAATTAGAGTTTCATTTGTGAGTTCCAGTGAATGCCTCCCCCCCCCCTCTGCAATATTTGCACAGATGCATATACATCATATGTAATATACGTCCTTATGCAGCTATGCGGCTAATTGATATTCGTAGGTATACGCGAGTAATTATCTGCTTACACGATTTATGTACAAGTTATCACGATTTCAGGTAGCCGAGAGGATCAGTAACGACGATGTGAAGCATCGTTTTATACTGCGCGGTAACGATATTCAGCGCTTGTTTACATTCAATATAATATAACGCACATACACACAAACACACACATGCATACATTCCATATTCCTCTGCCCCTTGACGTTTTTCAAATAATTATCGCAAATTAGCCTAATTTTTATCTTAATCATTTCTCAATTTTTTTTTTTACTACCAATAAAGAAATTCGTTTATTCATGCGAGCAACAACTAAGCGAAACAATGCAGATTGTCTCCGTAGAATTAGTAATTTTTTTTTTCTCACAAGGCGAAATCGATGGGAGACGGCATAAAAAGCGTCTCTTACGCACAAGATGCACTGTCTACCACTAGGAAAAGAATAGAACGCGCTACGTCCTTGCCGCCGAACACATATAGAGACACATCTACAATTATCTTACTAATCATTAATAGTTAAATATCACAATCTATGATAAGAAATCCGCGTATATGCGTCTTGCCGCATCGCTAGCTACCCGCGCGTTCTTCACCGTCGGAAAATTGCAGTTCACAGAGATGCAAATCAACGAGTACGTACAAAAATAAATAATCGTCTTGGGTGAATACAGCGGGATCGTGTAGCTCACTAATCTGTCTGCTTGGGTCCGCGTGCAAATCTACGTGGTACGCCTACGATTTATTCGGAGCGATCGATCAATCCTAAAAACGAAAACGCGCTAAAATTAAAATAGGCCTGAATCTGTAGAAAAGAAATTTATCGATCGATTTTTGAAAATTTCTCATCTATATACAATAATATATATTAATTTAATTCTCATTTATGTCATACATCTGACACAATTCAATAATTATATAGCAATTACAAAAACAGTAACAGACCTACACTGCAATATTTAACTATATACAAATATAACAAATTTTATTCGTTTTGAAGCCTAGAAATAAGGAAGGATAAAGACCTGGCATTTTATCAGCGCTTTAATCAGTGGGATAATCGATCGTGCCAATAGTCGTTCGCGTAGATTTATGCGGACTTTTACTGATGAGCGGAAATTAATACAAATTTACTAGTGAAAAGGCAAATAGATGAAATAAATTTATGATAGCTTCATCAAAACATTCCATTTAAAGATAAATTATCAATTCTGATATTTATCGTGTGTGTGTGTGTATATATATATATATATGTATATATAAGAATTCGAACCTGAAATTTTTAATTTAAATTTTCATCCACTGACCTCTTCAATTTATATATCGAAATATATATGTAATTCACTCGAAAGAGATTATATTCTATTTGTCCCTTTTATATATTATATTTACATTATAAATCTCTCGTTTTGTGAAATCAAAGTAAAATGAAGTAGATAAAATGAAGTAGAATGAAACCAACTTGAAAAATAAATCACTCGGAGCTACAATTTCTATTATATCCTTATGGTAAAAACGGTAAAAAAGAAAGAAGCAGAAATATCGTTAAATAATGATGCTTCGTATTTTTAGTAGAGTACATATGTATAGGTATATATGAAAAAGGGAATAAGAGATCGTGATCAATAAAAAATAATATATATATATATGTATATATATATATATATATGTATGTACAATTGAGATTGTACAACTATATGTATATACAATCTGTTTATATCATGGAGAAATAAATCAATGTTTTTTTTCTATGCAAAAACTATGTTTTTATAGAGGATACTAAACGCTTTTTTATATACAATATGGGATAGATAATCTGCGATCTATTTACAAAATTTATGCATAATTCAGTAAAAAAATGCATTGTGAAAACAATTGCGTACTTATAATTTTATCGTTCGTAAAATTTTATGTGCAATTATTAATTTTTCATTTAATTAAGTTCAATCTGGTTCAAAATGTAAAAATTATAAAGAATATTGCATAAATCATGATATTTTTCTCTGTTAAAAGAACATTTTGAATCTTTAAAGAGCCCAGTAAATAAACTTTGTATTAAAAATAATTTGTAATATCGTGGCTTAATAATTTTAATCCTGACTATGATTATGAAATCGAGATGCATATCAAACAACTTCATAATTATATTTTTAGTAGAAAGATCTAATGAAAGATTTCAATCAAAGGTCGATTTATAACAGAAATATCCCTGATACAAAGCACAAACTCTTACCTTGCAAAGCACTTCGAAATCGCCTAATAAAAAATTCGTTTCCGCAATCACTGTAAGAGAGTCGTGAGAGTCACGTGTTGTTAAGAAAACAGGACTGAAGGAATGTTCTGCGACGTGATGAGCCGTATAATAAAACTCTCAGTGATATACCGTGAGGATTCTATAAATTATGATATCGCAATGTTGTTATGCATTCATTCATTCACTGTTATCGAGACATGCTCTCGATTATTCTCGTATCTGTTTATCTCTCTTGATCTCTTTGTATCTATTTTACATTATAAATTCAGCAAATAAACGGAAATAGAGCATCAACCCGTTTCTTCTTTTTATGAAGTTCCATGAGTTCAGGTACACGTCCACATACGCGATCATCATAGGCCGTTGATCGAGAATTCTTCACGATCTCGATGCTCCACGGCAATCAGCGCATTCGTGATCTGAGTCTGACAGATTCGTGCTGCGCGATATTAGTAGTGAAAGATCACATCGCGCATTTCAAGTTGGACAGGAGGTTGTCGCCCAAGGTGATACATCACAATTGATCTCATTGCGCGAAGTAATCATACATGATAGCGAAAATAAGAGTTTTCCCCCCTCGACGGGCTGTGGACGCAACATCGACTGTGTAGCGACGATGACTAGGATGATGACGTGGGCGACGATGAAGAAAAAGGGGGTCGCATGAAGATAAAGAGGTAGACAAACGACGCCCGCGGCACACGGTCCTCAGCCCGGAGTGGGTGGGGTCTTATGTCAGTGAATATTGAAGTTGTATTGTTTGCGGCTGGAAGAGATGCGGAGCCACCGACTAACCGCCAATGGCTCCGGATGACAATTCGACCAGGAGATATCGAAATGAGGATATGGCGAGGATGTGGTCGTTGCTTCGACCTGGATCGACGCAGACGTTGGAAAATCTTGCGACGATTGGCACAGTTGCTCATGTTGCGATTTGTGCCTTTTCTGTTGCCGCGATACTGAGCTCGCATGATTCAGTCTCTTGCCGTTGATCTGACTGGCATGCTGTTGCTCCAGCTGTTCCACCGGTTCGAACAAATTCAGACTCGGCATGGAAACTTGCATTTGCTGATAGTTCCTGACTGAGAGGGGTGACTGTGATGAATGGCTATTTGATCGTGACTGTATCTGCATTAGTAGCTGGGATTTAGCGTCTTTGGTAGTGTAAACGGGCGAGTACATGGTCTCGGCATCGATGTCCACAGGAGTCTCGCCTTCGAGCACAGTGGTGACTACCGTCGGTGGTTGTATGCAAGTGGTTGGCAGTGGTGCCGGTACGACTGGCATTGTGGGCGTCGTGGTAGTACTTGGTATCAAGGTGGCTATTCCTGATGACTCTTCGCTGTTGGTACCCGGTAATGGGGATAGTGACGGTAGCATTACGGATATTGGTGCCATCATCGAACTTGATTGCTGTTGCGATGAGCCGCTGCTACTGTTGCTACTACTGTTGCCAGTGATGGTAGAATTGACCACCAGCGTGGACTCTAGGTTCCGCAGCTCCTCCGAATTGACAAAGTCCTCTTCGAGTTTGGTCTAAAAAAGAAAAACATTGACAATACGTAGAGTAAGAATCATAGGCCCCATAAGAAAAGGTGGCGTTTAAGTGTCTAAAAGAAATCATGCCTTACAGGTTTAGTGGAGCCATGCGGGGCCAGACACCGATAAAGCAAATCAACAGCCTGCAATAACAAAAACAGAAAACAAGTATCAACCGACACCCTCTGCGTTTGTCTTTATGCACGCTAGCTTGTGGTTGTATCCCGACGCTGACTTGACTGGGTCGATCGATCCATGTTTGTCAGCAGAATCGCATAATTCTAATTTCTTTCTTTGTTTCTATTTTAATTACAAAATATTTCTTACATCAAAGAAAATTATAGAAGATTGATAATATTATTCTTTCTATCAAATAACTAAAATTTAAAAAATTGTGCTTATGGTAAATTGAAAATAAGAAATATTGTTGTACATATGTTTATATATTTTTAAAATGGTTTCGATTTTTTTATATTTATTAAAAATAAATTTTATAATAAAAAGAAACATTTCTAATACGAAAACATATTCAGATAAATTTATTTTATAAATTTGTTTTTAATAAATATTAAAAATTATCTATAAAATATAATATTAAATTAAATTTAAGAACATAGTGATATGAAATATTGGATCTGGTTTTCTATTTATTTCTATATGTAAAGTGTGTAAAAATTTGCAAAATTCTTCTGATATTATTTCATTCCAGATATTTGCCCGGACTTTAATTTTCTGAGAATTATTAAAATTCTTAGAATTTACACTCATTTAAGTTTGACTTGATGAAATTTGAAAAACAAGCTTGAAACAAATTTTTATATTCCCAGAAAGTATATTTCTGCATTACCTTCTTCGAGCCAGCCTTTCAATATCACTAACACTTATAACAGTATGCAGAAATGAAAGTTCTTTTTAAAGCATAATAAAAAATAAGAATATCATGCATAATATCCCAAACTTATCGAGACATACACAATAATTTCGACAAAAAAGTATGAAAGCCATATGTTTATCTCCCGTATTTTTCTCAGATGCAAAGTTATGAAAATAATATGTGTACACAAAAGAACAATACTTGTACAATTTTATTTCAACTACACACAATCAAATTGAAACTTTCATTTCACCATTGCGCCAGCAATCTTGTTTTCTTGATACAGATTGTTCGCGCAAAAGTCTAACCATAATAGTAACAATAGCGTGGCAAATAAAGAAGATTCACACCGAGGATAATACAGAAACAGGAGAATCAGGAAGAAGGAGAGAAAGGAAGTATATGTATATTATATATATATATATATATATATATATATATATATATATATATGTATATATATATGTATATATATATATATATATATATCTTAAATACAAAATTATACGAATATAAGAAAGCAGTGGTTTGCTTACCTTTGGCAGTGGATACGTGTCCGGTAACGATAGTACAGGCGGTGAGCTCGGCGTTTCCGAGTCGGCAATAGATACTGGAGTGTTGGGAGCAAGAGGATTATTCAGGTTGGATACGGTGGTGGCGGTTGCGGCGGCGGCGGCGGCGGCGGCGGTGGCGGCGGCGGTAACGGCCGAGGATACAGTGACGGTTCCAGAGACCGTCACCTTCGTTGTCTGCCGGCTACCGCCGTTATTCGGCTGCTCCTTCGCGGCACGATGTTCCGCGAGGAGCTTGTCGAAGGTCTTGCTGCGACCGACGACCGTTCGGCGCAGCGAGACAGTGTGCGCTTTGCATGTGAGTGACCTGGTGCAGGGCTTGCCGGTCTCCTCGTTCAA
Organism: Atta cephalotes; assembly: GCF_000143395.1. NCBI lineage: Eukaryota > Metazoa > Arthropoda > Insecta > Hymenoptera > Formicidae > Atta > Atta cephalotes. The sequence goes on from NW_012130075.1 coordinate 4,573,346, forward strand.
CACACCGCAATGCCGATCGGGATCATATTCGCGATCTTTGAGCAACGAGCGATCCGTTTTAAGCCTCTTCCGACGAGGCTGATTGCTGCCACTGTTACTGCTGGGACCAGGGCTTTTGCTCGGACTCCCTCCGCTGCTTGTAGATGCACTGATAATATTCGAAGAACCGGCTATGTTAGAAGAGGTAGTTTGTACCGTGATCGATTCAAGAGGCGATCGGGGTGACGAGGAGATCGGCAGAGAGCCACCTGCAGACAAGTTCGCCTGATCCGCAGTACGCTTAACGGTCGTGTGGTTCAGCTTCGCGCTACCAACGATGGGAATTGAAGCAGAAACTGAAGGAACTGATGGTTGAGTGTTTCTCTTCAGCTTGGAGACCTTGCAGAAGGGAGTTTTTATGGACGGTTTTGTGACTGGGGTCGTGGGTGGCGGAAAATTTGCCATGCCGGAATGGCGACACTCTGTGGCAAAATAGAAGATGTGTTTACATGTTTAATACCTGCAATACACGTATACAAAATACTATGAGTTGCAAATATTTTGACACTTTATCTAAATCTCATAGCTGCGAATGGAATCACTGTTGTACATACATCTTTTATAATATATAATAAAAAGATTTCTTTAAGTTAAAATTCAATAACTTTGATTTAAATATATTAAATAAAATTTTCAAATTCATGTATAAATTGATAAGCAATTGCTCACTTTAAAAACACACAAAAATTTTACGTTTTGAATTATGTGCTATTAAATCCTCCAAATAATAATTTTGGATTATAATTAAATAACAAAATCAGAAATGAACTTGCTTTATGTTTAGCCCTACATTTAATAAATAATTGAAATTTCTGATTATATTATGTCTTATTTATATTACTAACAGATCTGTATTTCTGTTTATATACTAATAAATTATGTTAAACATAAAGCAATTTGATAATACTTCGTTACACTATATTATAATAATCAATAAAATGAATATATACCTATATGTTGAATGAGAGCTTGCGGTTTCACTATGGCATCGCATATTTCACATACTACTCCATAGAAATCGTCCCTCTCTGGACAAAAGCCATACAAATCGATATCTGAAAAATGTTTCACTAAATTAGTGTTATGGTAAACATGTGAGAGAGAGAGAGAGAGAGAGAGAGAGAGAGAAAAGTAACAATCTACTATATATATTATATATATAAATCTATATATATTAAAATAATAATACGTATAACATAATTGTACGTATTATTATTTTAATATATATTGAAAAAATTAGTAATTACCATCTGAAGAAAGACGTGTGACTGAGTTTGATGATTGGACTTCTGTTTCTTCATCGCCTGAAACACGGAACAATATGTTGTTCATAACAGTATCTTATATCAATTAATAAGATATTTGTGTATTCAGAAAAAAAAACAATTTTTATTTTATATATTATTTAATAAAACATGAAATATTTTAATTATATATGTCTATATGTCTATACATATATTATTTTTTAATAAATCACAAATATATCCATAGGAGATTTATGCTTGTAATATTCTATGTGTCCAAAATATTATTTACATTAAAAAGTTTATCCTACAGCTACACTCAAAAATATTATTAAAGTATTATTTATATAAAAGATGCATTATCCACACTCATATATTATTAAGAGAGTAAAAGATTCTCTACATAACTAATAAAAATGTTAAAAATTTCCTCAGCAAGTATTATATTGAGCTTTTAAATATAAATATGAAATAAAGAACACAGAACTTTATAGACAAGTCAACTTTATTCTTTTTATTTACATCTAGCATACATGCATAATAACAACTGTAGTACAAAGTTCAAGAGGATGAAATCTACGGAAGAAAAATGTATATCGCGTGATTAACGCTTTCTCTTTCTTTCAACAACAATGTATCTCAGAAATACCATCAATCGATTAATAAACGATCTGCCGATCGTTTAATTCTCGTGAAATGATCGACGCTCGCTCGAATTACATAATTGTCAGTGTCCTGAAAATCATTGTGAGAACTTGGTGGCGACGGGGGCGCACGAGGAGCACACGAGAAAATTGGCAGCGTGTTACCCCCGTGCCGTTGAATGTTGATAGATGATACATAACACACAACACCCCCTTCGACATAGCCCCCTGCAATGAGGCGTGCGCGCGCGCGCGCGTGTGTCGCGCTACCGTCAGCGCTACCCGCTACCGGACAAAGGAGCGTCGAAGTGAGGTTAGGTACGCGCGCCTCCGACGCCCGTCGCCGTCGCGGCTGCGGCCGCGGGCGTGCGGCTGCGGCGTCGCGATGGACAGATTGAGCGCACTTACTCAGCGGCTTGTCCCGTCCGATTCTTTCGATCCAGCTGGACCAGGGCTGGCCGTGAAAGAATGTTGGGCTGTCACTTCCCGACATTGCCAATGGCGCTCGCGTTCCGAGTGAAACACGGCGCGGTCCTCGCGTGTATATAGCGTGGCGAGAATGTTTTTCGGGGGCCGGGCCGCGTGGACTGTCAGGTGCGGCGCGATACTATACTCCACGCTATATCTACTCTCCCTCACCCCCGCGATCTCCCGTTCGCTCCCGTCGCGTCAGTCGCGTGTGTGAGTGTGTGTCGCGCCACAGCCAGACGCATTTGCCTCCTCCTCTTCCACCACCAAGTCTCTCGACTCTGGCTCTGGCTCTCGCTCTTTTCCACAGTTCCCCTATCTCCTCTCCCTTTCCCTCCTGACCACCGTTCCACTAATTGCAAGTACGCGTAGCACGCGCGCGACCAACTGCCCCTTTCAAACGTATATCTCGACTAACATATCGCCGCGTATCTGACGCCGTTTCGCGACGCGTCGTCACGCGAGTCAAGATGCTGGCTCCGTCGTCCAGGTCGTCCTCGCGTTTCCACCGTTCCGCGTGGCTTCTCGCGTACCCATCGAATGCACGCACACACTCTCGCGTATCGCACGCACGCTCTCACTACGAACACCGACCAACACTGCGGATCTGCGAGACGGCATTGGCCGATGGTACCCTGACGTCACGGCCTTCGTGAGCACGACAACGTGCGCAGAACGACCAGCCAATCGCGACGAGTCGAGTCGCGTACGACGTAAACGACGCGCGACGTTGCGCCGACTGTTCTCCGCGGCAGGTGGATCGTGTTGCGCGTTGCGCTCCGATGTCATTCACATACATGACTTCATTGATAAATTTCTGTTGAATGCAAACCGCGCGTTGTTGAAAATTTTTCTTTATAAAACGATTAATAATATCGTAAATCATATAGGTATTTGTTAATATTTTCAATCGGATTAAAGAAGATATCGATCATTTTAATTATGTTTTTTCTTTACGAAAAGTCATTACACTGATTCATAGCGCGCTGTAGTATTAAAAAATATAGAGAATGATTATGATTCAGCAGAAATTTTGGCTGCAAGGAAGATTACAGCATAATGTAAAGATATCACAATGATAACGCAATCGTTGGCTTATTAAATATATTTCGATTTTTCTGCAGTTTGAACATTTTAAAATAAAAGTTTATAATCATTTTTTTTGGAAGTACTAAAATTTATTTTGTGGTTGAACTTTCATATAATATTCTGTCATTTCTGTCTTTTCGTATAAAAATTTGATCACTAATTCTATTATGAAAGCAAGTCATGCAAATTCGCACAATCATGTGACATTTGTTTCGATCGCCTCCGAATCCTCTATCCTTGAGAGACTGGATCGATGTAATAATCCTGATTGATGACTCTTCGAAACATGAAATCGCATATTTTTCCAAAGAGACTTTTGACTAGGAATAACCGCTGTCGTCATCAACGGCCATAAATATAT
>NW_012130075.1:4577427-4608447 GCF_000143395.1 Atta cephalotes
AAAAGCTTAAATTTACAGTCTTGTTGGTTGTTCGATTTACAATTCATTCGACATCTTAACCCGCGAAAAACGATCTTGAATTCGGTTGCGTTTGGGCTGGCCGGGCGGTGTTATTCACATCGCCACGATGGGCTTGAATCGCCTGCCAGTTAATGTACCAAAAAGGTTGCTTATCTCTCGGCCAGGTCTTGATCCTATTTATCAAGTCAATGTCACCGTGAGCATCGACTGGTAAATCAGCTGGATTTATAGTTGTTGTGCTTAGAGACGATGCAGCTGCAGGTGCTTCATCACCTATTCGATTTCCAAGCAGCGTGCTGTCGGTATTAATGTGAGTCCCTTGATACGTTCCTTGAGCTCCTTGATACGTTCCTTGAGTTCCTTGACATGTTCCTTGAACTCCTTGATACGTTGGAATTCCTTGACGCACTGGAATTTCTTGAACCCCTTGGCCTACTGGAATTCCTTGAGCTTTTTGACCTATTGGAATTCCTTGAGTCCCTTGACCTACTGGAATTCTTTGAGCCCCTTGGCCCAATGGGATTCCCTGAATTCCTTGGCCCACTGGAATTCCTTGTATTCCTTGACCCGCTGGAATACCTTGAATTCCTTGACCCGCTGGAATTCCCTGAACCCCTTGGCCCACTGGAATTCCTTGAACCCCTTGACCCATTGGAATTCCTTGAGTTCCTTGACTCGTTGGGATTATTTGACTTCCTTGAGCTACTTGAGTTGCTTGTTCTGCCGCTATTCGCTCATCAATATATTGAGGTAGAACCTGAGGCAGACGATTACCGGTACCAGCATGCCATGGTCGTTGCGACTGCACCATGTAGAACACAGTAGCGAAGAGTATAATATATTTCAACTGTAATGGAGAATAATTTCAATTTAAATGGATAAAGATATATTATTTTAAAAATGCTAAGAATTTCGTTTCTCATTTAATAAATTCAAGTTATTTAGGAAGATTATATATTATATAATAAATAAATATGTTTAACTAAGACTCTCTCTCTTTAAAATAACAATGACAACTAATTCAAGGCTCCCGAGAGTTAGCGCGGGAGGAGATGCATGATTATTGTAATGTAAAATATAAAATGATTACACCTTAGATGTAGTGATGTTTTCTTCATTTAAAGTTCTTGTACGTTTCGATTCATTTTAGAGCATTTTCAATTTTCCTATACTATATTATGGTTTAGCATTAATAATAATATTATTGTGTAAATAATATTATTGTATAAAACGGTACATAAACTATATTCTATAGTGTTAAGCATTAAATTTACGATATTTCAAAACTTCATGACCAAGTTGGCGTGTGTTGAAAAGCCACTATAAATTTGATAACTTGTGAGTTTTCCTCAATAGACTGCCAAACCAATATATTGTAGTATAGGAGAATTGAAAATGCTGAAGAGGATTCCAAAGTGATCGAAACGTACAAGAATTTTAAATAAAGAAGACATCAGTACATCTAAGGTGTAATCATTTTATATTTTCCATTATAATTATCGCGCATCTCCTCTCGCGCTGACTCTCAATAGCCTTGAATTAGTTGTCATTGTTATTATATATCATCTTTAGCTAATATTGATATATTGAAATACAACTCATCATAAAATGAAGATTTGTACAATTAATCAATATAAATATTGCAAGCTATAAAGTGTAAATACAAATTGTCAAATAATCTCTCTTCTAAATTAATATTAATATTAGTAACAAATACAGCTAATGTAATACAAGAGTATTAATTAAGTAGATAAGAAACAATCAAATTTATTTACCATGATTATCGAATATATCGAGGCGTTTACTGAACTCAATAAATACACGAGGATTTCACCAACGGTATCCAACGGGACCGGGAGATTTAATGATTGTGCGATTCACCGTTCGAAACTAAAGTGCCAATGTAGCAAGCATTCCTTCTATATAAATCGCTCGGCTTCATTCTGATCCCCACTACGAAGTCGACGAGTCATGCGTCTGTGGAAACTTGACTGCAACTTCCCCCGGTTGTCGAGTTTGTAATATCTTGGTGGACGCAAAAGTCTTCCCGAAGTGATGTATATAAATCGCTGCTAAGATAAGGAAGTATTTTCTGAAAGCGCGTCTGCGAGTCAAGTTTCATAAAGAAAATATACTTGCAATTTATCACAACGATAAAGTTATGTTGTCAGTCACCCTTTTAATTCCGGTTCATTCATGCGCGTAAATTCCAATGTGAATCCCCTATATAAATTCAAATTTGTACAATACTTAGATATTTATAGAATGTCTGAGTGCAGAAAAAGTATGTGGAATTTTTATATTGTTAATTGATACGTAAACTCATAAATTATTATTTTTAATGTGTTATAATTAAGTAAAAGCATAATTATAGTCTTTTCTTCTGGTATTAATAAAAATTATATTCATAATAATTAAATATAATTTTTAATTTATGATAAATAAATTGATAAATAATAGATCATTTTTAATTTATGAAAAATAAATTGGTTTTATATAATAAAAGAACTTCTATATTATATATAGAAAAATTATACATTATACATTATAAATTATAATTATACATTAGTCGTTGATAGTGTCAAACACTCGTAGAAATAGAAATATCATAAAGAAAACAGCAAATATATGTGTTTGACAAAAGTTTAATGACAATGTTACGATGTTATTCTTTCTAATAGTTAATTAATCAATAATAATCGAGAACAAATAATGGATAGACTCATTTCTTAGGTATGCATTCGAAAGATTATGACTATCTTGGAATGACTATATCTAATTTTCTGAATAGTAAGCCGTGAAATTGCAATGACAATGAATTTCATACTTTTTTAACTTCGTCAGCACATTTACGTCCATATTTATCGTGGCTTTTGCGGTTTTAACAAAATGAGGTATTTAACTAAGCTGATAAATCCACGTTTTCCTCATCACGAATCCGCAGATATTATTCATAAGAAAAGAGATACGAGTTGTTTATTCATATGAATTCCCTATGGAAACAGTGATAGAAAGCAAAAATTATTTTGATGCGATTATGCGAGAAATATTCATTAAGAAATTATATCTTAAACGGTGCCGTAATCTTACGAAAACTTGGAAATTATTGATTTTTGCAATGCTAGCACATTTTTAGTATTCTTGATGAAGCACGCCGTCATTTTTCGTTAAAGATGTTTGAAAGATAAATAATATATGAAAACAAGAGCAGATTGCAAAAATTATTACATTGTTCGATAGTTCATGGCAATATAATCTTTATCATGTGCGTACTGAAAAAAAGTATAGAAGATAAAAATTATCTTATTATTTATATTCGCTAAATTTTCATGCGTAACTTTTTACTAAAGATTCTCAATTATTACGACAAAATAGGAGTAATCTCAAAAAATGATGCAAAAATTTCAAGAATGATATATTTCACAAGTTTTTCATTATAGATCATACGTTATAGACTTGTAGTTTGATAAATATATTATTTTTCCCAGCTTATCTGCATAAATATATCTTATGTTAGATGCTGGAATTAAGTTCGTTTATAATTTCTATCGATAATTCGCGTGAGCGACAGTAATTACGATAACAACGCAAATAATTAATGACCCCCAGCGGCTGGAACGATGGAAAATTAGTACATTCTCCTCTGAAGATTTTCTTAGAACTCATTTTTCCGTTGTATTTGTCTTATCTTTAGATTTTTATCTCCGCTTGGTTTTCATGATCAATCATGATATGATTTCCTTATTTGGTCCAAGAAACGAGGAAATTTTGTTTCTTTTGTTCTGTGACGATGAAATGTACTTTCTTATTGGTGGAAGACTCATCATTTATGCCAAATAATTGATTCAGTCAGAATCCGGTTTTGGCATATCGATGGAATTACCAGATCAGTAATTTTCCCTACTCTGCACAAAATGTATCTTGATAAATATTCTAAAGCGTAGACACAAGAAATTATTAATTGCAATAATTAACAGTCAGGTTATAGAAAATTAAATAAAAATTTTAATTTATCAAGACATGTGAAGTATCTTGTAATATACTATCAAATACATGTATGCACAATAGAAAAATATTTATGTATAAATAATAGAAAATATAATAGAAATTTGTAAATTAAGTATTTGAATAATTGAGGAAGAAAATGTATCGTCAGTCATACTTTAAATCATTCTAAATGAGATTTTCTCCGAAATGATTAGACGAGGTACACGGTATCTCGGTATCTTTTCATGAATTATACTGTCTTCGTGCTTGCGCATTTAATCGAAAGCGCTTTTACGATTTTTTGTTCTCGCAAATTGTAGTCATGCAAAATAGAAATACAGTCGAAGCAAAATATTTACGACCGTTCTTCTCGCCTGGCCATGACGGAATCAGATTGTGGGGATTAAAGGCCGCTGTTGCTGTGGGCTTATGGAAACTGGAAACAGTATCGGATCGGGTTTTTCCCAACCAGCTTTGAACCATCAAGTATGATAAATTTCACCGTGGATGGCGAGAAATCATAGTTTCCGTTAAAAATGATAAAGCGGAATCTAATTTTCATAACGCAATTTTCATGACGTTGTCGTTGGAATTGTACAAATAGTAAAACTGCTCGATGAAAGAATTGGCGTTTTTAAAATCATCTTCTGTGATAAATATAAATTGCGAAAGAATGGATCAGTTGCATTTACGCTATAACATATTATTAATAATATAATAAATCCATATCAATGTGGAAGTAAGTCAATCTCGACTCGTCTAGAAACTTGTCATGTTTATAAAATAAGCAGCTGTCGCATTAAGTTCGGAATCGTCATTAGAATTATTACATCAGATACAGAATTTCTTGTCTGCATGAAAAACGATGATCTTTGATGTATACATCAATATAAAATAAATGAGAATAACGTTATATTCTCGTTAATGCTATATTCTCGTATTTATCCGAATTGATGGACACTAGAAATTTTAATACATTTGTAGAATAAAAACATTTATTATAAATAATACACACACACACACACACACACACACACACACACACACAACAAATCCTTTATATCATCTATAGTAAATTCGATCGTCTATACCGTTATCATTAGACTTTACTTATGTATACATATAAATTATGTGAGAAAATAGATTATGTATATAATTATAGGTCTTTGTTATAGTCGAAAAAAACTAGTAGTACAGTTATTAAGTCAAATAATATAATTAATAGTGAAATAATAATTATATTTAAAAAATCTTAGATAATAAATTGTTTATTCGTTATCATATTATTATGAGATGAAATTTGAATTATGAAGATTTTATTATAAAAATATTGTTCATGATATGTATTTTTCTTTTGTTATACCGAACAAAAATTACGACGTAGAATTATCGATAAGGAAATGTGTTGGAAACCAGTTTAAGCATAATGTCTTTACCGAAGTATGCTAATCTATCCGATAATATACATTTATCCATTTTTACTTTAAGATTAAATTTATAAGAATATATGTGAGGCATACATATAAACGTATGTAATTATGATTTCTATAACTCAATTAATTAACAATGCAATTATAATTTCTAATATTATAACAGATTGTATGTGTGTGTTTGAGTGTTTGTGAGAATATTGTTCTCGTGAAATTGAACATCTTTTTATTTTAAAAAGATTTCTTAAATTGTTATATTTCAAATGTATTTTGAGATTCTTGTGATGTACAACTATTTTTTAAAAGATTATAACTGTTTCAAGAAACTTGATAGAATAGATACGTTATTCTTAAATCGATCAATTTAGGCAAGAATAGGCAAGAATAGGCAGGAAAGTGTGTTATAAATGCAACAGTTCGATTTCCTGGTGCCAGGATGGTACGAAATTAATCATGATAATGTTACATAAGAGTCATTATTCCAGAGTCATTTATTTATCTAATCTTTAATCAAGTCTCTTTAAACCTTAAATAATCTGCTTTTATATTTCGAATCTATAATGAATAATTTCTATCTATTGATTTGAACAGTTATACTTAACTTATATAATGCAATCATTGATATTTATGATTTATTATTATTATACAATACATATTTAAATAATTAAATCAACTAAAGTACATATTTAAATCATTAAATCAACTAAAGTATATTTAAATCATTAGATCAACTAAAATAATTAAAATAATTAAAGGTATTATACATATTTTTAAATGACAAAAAAATTATGAAAAAGTTTTACGGATTATTTCAGATTGCATTTAAAAGTTAGATGAAATATTTGTTAACGGCGGTTTATCGTTTAGATCAAAGGTTATTAAGGTTTACCATTTAGATCAAAGGTTACAAAAAGTAGGTTTCTTTTATTTATGTTTTAATAGAAATGTATCGATTGAAATGATAATGAAAATAATGACAAAAAAACTTAATTTTTTATATAAATTTTTATATAAATTAAATACTTTAAGAATTTTAGATGATTTGTGTAAAGTTTAACATTCCGATGCAAAAAATTAATTATCCTGTAAAAAACAAAATATTTATTTGTTCTATATATGCTTTGTAACTAATTTGATTCATAATAAAACTTTGCATTTTGAATACTTCAAGTACTTATTATGCAATACAAAAAGTTTAGTTTTTTCTTTTAAATTTTAGCAATAAAAATAATAATAAGAAATATATAAACTATAAATGTATTGTTTAATAAAAATACAATAATTATAAACACAACTTTCGTAAGTATATAGTTTGTTAAAAAATATTAATATAGGTGCTATATACATCTTTCATACCTTTTCAATCTATACAATTGCGTTCTTATATATGTGTGTGTGCGTGCGTGCGTGCGTGCGTGCGTGCGTGCGTGCGTGCACGCGCGCGCACGCGCGTGTGTGTGTGTGTGAATATACATATATATCTTATACAAAATGGACGCTAAAGTAACATAATTACCGACTGAGAAAAATACTTCTAATTGTAAAGTTACCTACTAGATGGCTATATTAGTTCTATTTGTTATATAATCCAGCAAACGCTAAATATTCTTGAAATATTCCTAAAATCCCAAAATAAACATTCCAAGAATACTCCAAAATATTCCGAATATTTACAGTATGTAAAAGAAATATTCAAATGTTGGTTAAAAATTTCATTTGTATATCGTTATATATTCCGAGAATGTTTCATAAATATTCCATATATATTCCACAAAATTTTTAAACAAAATTGTACTTTGAAAAACATAGTTAAAGCGTCTTCATCCTCGATTTTAGAGATTACTTCACCGACGAAATCTGTTGCGCTTCTTATATTTTCTCCAGATTCTTATTTACGAGTAAATGTTCTTCACCATGGCCCTCTGTTAGCGGAAATGTGTACTGCTCGCTTGCAATTTTCGTGAAATACAAGGAATCATTCACATAATATTCTAATTTCATCGATATTTGCACATTCTATGAAGCTTCTTTTTTACTGTTCCAGAATATTCAGTATATTGTCAATATAAATAGAACTTTCTGTAAATATTTAGCGTTAGCTGGAAATATTATTGTTATATATCAAAACTTATTATAATTATTGCAATTTTGAATATATCTTGCCATTGAGAAATATACATACTTATATAAATTAATTATATGTACTCACCTATATAATATACCAATAGTTTAAAATAAAATTATATTATCTTAATAATTTAATTTAAATTATGTTTGATTTATAATACACAATAATACTTGTATAATATAAAATAAGTAAAGTATATAAAATAAATGAATGAACAAATTGATTAAAAAATAAGAAAAATGTATTTCGGCGAACATTAAGCTAAAGAGCTTTAAATAATATACATATGTAGTTAGCATAAGCTAACTTATTCATGTATATATATTGTCACATTTTATCAATCATCTTACTTACTTTAATATCGCAATTTGTCTTATCCACGTTTTAATGACAAAATTATGTCACTTAATCTGCCATACTTGAATATTAACCAAGATCATTCCACAAATTACATTTTTTTTGAAATTTCATAAAAGCGTTTTTCTTAAATTTACGATGCTCGCACGGACGTATTTGTCGACTTGATTTATTATAACGCTCTTGCAATATAATATGTTGAGATACACTTTTAATTCAAGAAATTGCGAAGAAAGAGATGTGTTGCATTCAGAACTATGTTAGCGCACAGGATTGCTATATCAACGTTTTGCTAAATCGCCCATAGACCGCGCATGTCGCGCGTACTTCGTCGCTTATGAAATCATTACAATGACCTTGGGTCAATAAACGCACTCCGTTGTATCGGCCGTTCAAATATTTTATGCCTCAATTATGATGCGACTACACGGATCGGGTCTTACGACATACGTTATAGGGCATGCATATTCTATTTCAACATTAAGAGTTTGCGATCTTAATTTTATTAATGTATTGTTTATTCACACACGCATTCTAAATGCTTTTATTCTTTATATAAATGTATATATACATTATTAGCACAGCGATAAATAATATTCGTGTAGAACGGTTCATGAAACCTTCTATTGATAATATCATATCATTTAACAAGACTACAAAAGAAATTAGCTACAAACGAGATGCTATTTCAATAATTTTTAGAATTAGAGAAAGATGAAGAGTTAGTTGAATCAAGATTAAATTTAATTATTACCTTGGTAGAAACGGTCATTAATCATTCTATCACTTCTTGTCAATCGTATCATCTGATACGAATGCACGATGTACGAATGTATATTTTAACACATGCCTGTATTATGTAATAATGTCTATATCTATCGTTGTATATATATAATATAAACATGATTTTTTGAGAAAAAAAATCATTTGTCCATCGACAGTAATAATCGTCGCGATAGATTGTGTTCATAATGCCGTTTCTCCTAGGTCAGTTAGGTCTACTCGATTATTTGATTAAGACTCATCACTGCCTATTGTCAGTGTCAGCAATCATCCACGAAGGGCAGATTAAAATCTAACTCGGGAAAATCTTAGTGCACGATCTTTTCCTCTAATGTATATCTTGTAATATTTATTATAAGTATATTTTCATCAAATATACATAATACATGGAGATTGTTTCTTAATTCATGGTATGGAAAGACAGATATAATTTGTAAGAAGTTTTTTCTAATCTTTTACTTTTTCTCCAGATATTATAGCGAGGCTAACAAGAAAAATTAATTCGAATAGTTAATAGTAAGAAATTTATTCTCTTGCTTATTTTTTGTTAAGACACATTATCGTTTTATGCTGCAATGCTGTTCGTAAATCCTTCAAGCAATGCGAGTGCAGATAGGTCGCTGCAGTAGACGAAGACCGCGCACTTCAGGCGGAGATGCGTGCGCTAAGCAGTCAAAGAGACTTTTTAGAAGTAACCACCTCAGCAGGATTTGCTCTATATGGCTCTGGAATAGATAATTTAGTGTGTGTAAAACTTTTAGTGTGTGTAAAACTTGTTATCGTAGTGCAAAGTAAAACTTCAAACGCGTTTTTTTCAAAACGCATGACCAGTGTATCTTGAAAACAAGATTCGACTAATCGACTAACTTGCAATTTTAAACACTACAAACTATTTCTTAACATAAACGTACGTGTTTTTGTTATGACATTTCATGTTTTTCGTAGCCAAAAACTGAGCCAAAAATCATAACATAATAAATAAAATTTTTTGTGAAGAATTGTTGACATTGACCAGCTGCCATTTTGTTTTAATGCAATATTTTGAAAAACGACTACATAAAAAAATAGATCTATAGATGTATATTTCCTATTTGTACAAATTAAAGTAGCATATATATAAAACAAACATTTTCCTTTTACTTTTTTTTAAGTATGTTAAATATATGTATGCGCTCGAAAGTAGATGTGTTTATTCAATTACGTTGACAAATAGCTAAATCTGTAAAGCAACCTTTTCGTTATTTATTTCTTCTTTGAATTGCTGTTGAGCCATTGTTCGATCCTTAATATGTTATTCTTACGCAGTCGCTTTATTTTCCCGTGACAAACAGAGAACGGGTTTGGATAAATTGGAGCTCGCTAATCGTAAGAAGAGGTCAGTAGTGCAGTTTAGCCGCTCGTATAAGAGCAGCTCGAACATCAGTAACTCCATTAAAGTAGATCAACGTTGCACGGTGTCACCATGAACGTGGTAGTGATACCATTCTTTTTAGGTGAGAATTAGAAATTATCGTGACACCCGCGTAGCGAGTCGAGACTGATTCAACTCGAATCGTGTCTATCGTTTTCAATACTTTGTGATTGAATTTCATTTTGCCGAAGGTCATTGTATTGTAAGTACTGATAGTTAGAATGATATGCGTCCAAATCGGCATGTCGCGAATCGAACAGTCAATCGCGTTACCGAACTGCTCGTCAGAAATACGAAAAATGCTAGGTAATCGAGATATTTAACCGTAGACATCGGCCTGCTTGACGTCATCACTGCATTAATCTAGGTTCATTCAAGCTTAATCGGCCCATTCAAGCTGACGGTCGAATAATACGTCGCCTGATCAGATGTCATAACTTGCCTAGTGCGCGCAATGATGTAATGACCTTTTTTCCTCAGCCGCGCATCTCACTGTGGACGAGCCATGGGAACATGGGCCGGAATACACGTTCCAAGTCCAGGTGAACTGCACGGCGATCCCAGAGGAGGGTATATATGGCAGCGTAAGGCTGAACTTGGTATCAAAGCTGATCTGCCAACCAAAGGGCAGTCATATGTTGAGTTGTCACTTCGAGGACTCCAAGGCAAACAGCTTCGTTGTGGATAGTCTGGACCCGTCGGAACCAGTAGTACCAGCCGGTCTGGTAAACCGGCAGCCGGCTTACGAGATCAACGAGGATCAGTTCGAGATCAAGTTCAACAAGCGGGGGCTGGATAGCCTAGTGGTGAATGAAAACATTCAACCGCGCGAGCTTGACATGATCCGCATGATTGTGGGCCAGCTAAGCGTAGGTGCCGTCCTCGAAGGCGTTGGAAACGACATTATCTTCGACGCAATGGAGAATTTTACTCAAGGCGAGTGTTACACGACCTTCAAGATTGATAAGAAGCTTGTGGGACGTCCGTTGTACGCAAAACCTAGCTATGCACTCAGGCCGGTCTTCGGCCTGAAAGATGGCAAGCTGGTGCAGATACGAAAGATCCGGAATCTGCATATGTGCGCGCACAAAGTGCCATATTTCTTTGGCAACGCTGAAAGCTTCAGAGAAGAGAGCGACATTATATCTGACATTGTAAGCACATTTTTATCACTTAAATACATTTACTTTTTACATTGATTACTTGTAAATTCCTCCGTATTAATTTATATGAATATTATTGTGCGATTGTTAATTTTGACAGATATTGGATTGGGGAAAAAGTTTCTTCGTATTTTTTTATTCAAATGTATATACAATTGTATATACAATATCTTCGTCAAAAATAAACGAAATTTAAATTTAAAAAAGGGTTTTCAAGCTTGAAATCTCTACTCTCGAAAAGTTATTATTTTTTGAGTTTTTGTGAATTTGATAATTTTTACATTTAAAAAACTACGAGCTGAAAAAAATTTTTAATTTTCTTTTCACTTTGGGGTCTCTCACGTGCCCAAAAAAAATTTACGAAAATTTTCGACCTATCGACCTATGAAAACTTTAAGCTTTCCCTACAAGATTCTTTTTTTTTTTTAATGTTCCTATTTTTTGTTTCTGAGTTATTCACGAGTTAAGTAAAGAAGCATTTTAATTTTGATTGCTCATAACTCCGATAAAAATCATCGCTATTTAAAAAACAGATTCTTAAAGTCTGAAACTTTGCTCTAGCGAATGATACAGTTGTAACAAAAATTTCGCAACAAATGAAAAACTTTTATAAAAAAATTTTTTTTAATGCAAAAAAACTTTTTCCCCGACTTAATATATTAACATAACGAATATATAATATACATTATAACATACATTAATAAATTACTTTTAGTATTTTTTAAATGTTTAGTATTTTTTAAAAAATATTTTTCAAATTTTTTAAATTTGACTCCAACTTAATATAAATTTGAATTTAATCTTAATTTAATTAAAGCAATGTATAAAGTAATGTTTAAGTATTACACTCTTAATTGCTGCGTTAATTGAATTTATTCTTTTTTTTCTTACTACAGAGTTTGTCGGATGGTCACATCATTATAACATCAACAGAATTTATATCAGGTACCTCGAACGTGATAACAACGAATAAAATAACAGAGACCGTGATAACAACCCTTTATGAGAACGTAAGGCTTAGGCTCGAATCGATTCAAGCTGCGAAAAGCGAACCGCTAGCTGTAAAAGAAGCTGAGCCTGCTAGTATCTTTATAGGCAGGTGGTTAATCGACGATTCGTCTGAGGAAGATAATTAAATGATTTTGGTGTTATGTTTGGTGGTGCATAAACAGACGTATGATATATTGAAAGGCGAAATTAAGAAATTCACTTGTCGCAAAGTGACTTATACTAATTTGATTGATTTTTCTTTCTATTGCAAATTTCAGACGGTTACGGAATTATGCAACATTGCATTTTCATTAAGCATATTGCAAATATTACGTTGTGAGTGTGAATGATATTTGGAATAACTATAAATTAACTATAAATTAACTATAAATTAAATTAAAACTATAAATTAAATTATAATAATAATTAATAAAAACGACAATCGTAGTAAAAGTATTGAATTTTCATATATGAGAATAAAGCTTTATTTACTTGTATGATATTGTAAGAACGGCAAGAAATAAAAGATAAATTTATATTTATTATCTTTGTATCAAAATTTGCTTTTAATCAATATCCAATTTATCAGACTTTAAATTACGAAAGTTACAATTTGTATTGTTAAATATGTCATTTATATATATCATTTGCAAATCCAATTGTTTAACGTTTAAAAATTCCTAAAAAAATTTATGAAGCGATCATATTGTCTTTTGCCGTTTTAAATTTATTCGCATTAGCTTACTCTATTTTGCATCTCACTTTGAATTTTGTAGAGTTAATTGAATAAAATTTTGGATATCGTATCATATATTTATTCTTATATATAAAGAATAAATATATGTATGTATATTTCATATATGTATGTATATTTAATAGAAAATTAAAAATATTTTTTATATCGCAATTATAATTATAATTGTTATTGTACATATTAAAAAATATTAATAAATATATTTTATTTATTTACTTTTATAATAATCATAAATTAATTATAACATAATTTTTGACCTTGCTGAAACACAATAACTCTATCTGTATGGTTGATATCAGAAATTCACGTGTTCAGGTCGCTATCTAAATTATGTTTCTCAGCGCATCCGATGTGTCAGAAAATAGTCATAGTGAGGTTAATAGATAGAGTTCTTTTATTGTCGTATCCTGTTTTTCATACCAAAAATCTTGACAAGATCATAAAAACATTATTAAACAATGAGTATCCGTTACAGTTGAATTTTTCCACAATTAAAATTTCGTTTATGAGGCAGACGTGATAGAAATGATGACGACAAGAGAGAGAAGAGTAATAATAAAAAATACTTTAGTGTACTTTATATTCCAGGCATCTCAGAAAAAATTAAAAACTATTTAAATATGAACAGAATAGTATAGTTATATAGGTGTAGTATGACTTATAGAGATGTAAATAAATTGAATTGTTTCATCAGGTTTCATAAAAACAGGCTTTTTTTTATTAATAATGCATATCAATATAATGTACAAAATATCATATAAATAATATGATGCATTATATGTAGAATAGAATTTTAAAAACGAGAATTAGCGAACAACCAAAATCATATTAATAGGAAAAGAGAGTAAAAATCAGTAATCACGGAGCATCGTATGGAATATTCTCATGAATTCAACTGAAATAACATTAAAATTTTAGATAAAGAGAGAATTTTAAATAAAAGACTGATTTTCGAGATAATTCATATTCAGAATAAAAAAATAGCCTAAATTATAAACTGACACTGAATTATTAGATAAAGCTTATGAGAACTTATTTAGTATTATAGCAAATGAGTTTCCATCTCTACAATGTTTATTTTATTTATGTTATTATTTCCCAATAATGCAATAATGTACGACAGTTATTATTAGATGAATCCCAACGATTAAATAGCTAACATCTCTATTTCTTACGCATTTCAAAGATCGTGTAAGTTTGTTGTATCTAATTGTTGTCTGATTTATTATTGTATAATGTATAATAGATAAATTGCATCATATTTTTTAATTATGTGCACCAGAAAGTACATAATGACTTTGTTAAAGCGATTATTCATGGACTTCAGATTGTATTTCATCCAGTGAAAAGGAAGTGGATCGAAACGTATGTACATTTAATAGAATAAATCATTTTTCACATGTACATCCAGTTGCTGGCTCAACAAGGCATCATATATTTTTCATTTGATTTATCTCATTTGAGTTTTGTATCATTATTTTATATAATTTTTGTATTTATTTTATTGTTTTTATTTTATATAATTTTTTCATTAAAAAATTATGAAAATATATATTTTTTGTGATAAGTTAGACATATATAAAGTTATATGCAAAGTGGTTAACAAATTTAATGTAATAAAATAATTACATCTAAATATCGCACTTGCAATGCGTGTCATATTATTAAAGCAGTTCTAAGTACGAAAGCAATGTTCTTATCACATTCAATACGGAAGATATCTGCAGAATTTAAGCGGAAATGGTACTTCACGAAATTATTTTCAAGGAGATGACTATAAATTAAGACATTAAGACCTTTCCTATAAAGAGGAGATGGATAACGGGCAGAAGCATCAGTCAAAGTGAGGATATCAACTATGTTAGTGACGATTCTGCCATTTTTTCTAGGTACGTTTTAAAAATTTGTTTCGTCTATATTATTAATACAGACTTTATAGTAGAATAATATTTTAATATAGTAGAATAATATTTTAAAAATTCAATAATTCGTATCTCACAATCACATTTTTTTTATTTATATCAATTTTATTTATATCAATTTTACTTACTTGTCAAAATAATGTTTTCATCTGATAAATAAAAATTAATTTCACTTTTCTCTTTATCAATTATAATATTATATCTCTATCAAATCATCTATCTAGCTATCTTTTTGTATTATATAGTTGCAAATGTTACTGTCGATCGGCAGTACGAACAAACAAAATGGGCGAGTCCGGAATGCACGTACGACGTTCTTGTGAACACATCTCTGGCCAACATTGTTCAGGAAAATGATAATTTCTGCGCTATGATTGCCACAGAGCTTAAATGTCGTCCTAAGGGAGACGACAGTCTCAGCTGTCACTTCCAGAACTCTTTAATCAAACGTCCCGATCCAAAAGACAATAGATGCTCGAACGCGAAAGATTTTGTGCCCACGAGATATAAATTCGTGGGCGATGAACCCTTCGAAATCAGATTCAATTCGAAGGGTATTGAAAATCTGGTGGTACACAGATCGATTCCTAGATGGAGGCTCGACATGATCAAGAGTATAGTCAGCCAATTGAATGTTGGTTTCGAGATACAGGAACGTCGTGATAGATTTACAATTATGGAAAATTCGACAGTGGGTCACTGCGAAGTTGACGTTAAAATCATTCGTAAAGATCCGGATTCCCAGGAAAATGACGATGACTCTATTGAGGAGAGTGAGAAATTCGAAATCGGATTCATGCCATCGAACGTAGAACTCGAGAATCCTTTAGTTATAGAAAGACTCCAGGTGGAAAAAATCAGACAGCCGAAAAGATGCCCACGAAGAACAATATATTTCTTTGGAAATGATGAGGATTATAGTCGCGGTGACAAGCAACTCTACATGGATATGGTACGATAAAGAAATTGTTTATAATGATTGTTTATAATGAAAAGATACAATTCTTAATGATTTTCCAACGAAAGCAAAATTATTAATATATTTAAAACTTGATAAAAAGATTTTGAAATATATTTGAATAATCTATTTCTTATCATTAGAATCTTCCAAAAGTTCGATTTCTCATAATTAAATTATATATATATATATATATATCACAAAACTTTGTTATTTTGTAACACAATTTTTTTACAATTACTGACTTGGAGAATATTTTAAAATCGAAATCTGTCTTTCCCTTCTTTTAGACCACTTCCACCAGTCGTATAACTATCTCAAAAGATAAATTTGTATCTTATACAATATCGGAGGGTATAATGAAAACAGCAAATAAATCACGGATTATGCGTCCTTATCAAAAGATAAGCCTAAAATTGAAGCGAATAGATCTCATTGAAACTTTGAAAATTTCACTGCCAGAGATCCAAAATCCAGCCTCGACAAGTCTATTTGCTTTTTCAAATTTGCAAACTGTTCCGGAAGATGAATAATTTGAAATATTTGTCGTGCCCCATGTTGAAGAAAACAGTTTCCAGGAAACTGTTTCACAGATGACTATGTACGAAAGTTAGTTACAAATAATATATATATTCAATAATCTATTAATATTCAATATTTTGTAATTCAATATTTTGGAATTTCTGTTTGTAAAATTTAACATTATTTAACATTATTAAAATATATGTGTATGTATATGATGATTTGAAGTAAAATTATATTATTTTATTTATAAATCGTTAAATACAATCGTAATAAAAGGTTGTTTAAATATAATGCAGCTTGAAATGGCATTAATTCTTTGAATATCTTCTTGGTAAGTGTTCTCGCTGTATTGTCAGTGATTGTTCTCGCTACAATTCACATCCAGGGTGAACTAATTTGACTTCATTTAAAGCTCATATATAAAGAGACTTCTGCTTTTAACACAAATCTGCCTAAGAAATATTTGCTGCTATAAAATATAATGCACTTTCAACAAATACCTGCTCTTCGCCTAACAAAATTTGTCGTCAGAATAAATAATACAATATTACTTTACAATTATAAGAATAATCTAATAGTAAAAAGAACATCTAATTTAATTTAAAGAATAAAATATCTTTGATATTAATGTAAAATCTATTTGGTGCAATGTCATAAATAAACTCCATTTTCATAAAATTGATTATAATAATATTATTAACTTCATAAACAAAAAGGTTGAAATTAAAATGCTCTGTATATTATTATTTATATTATTATGTAATTATGTATGATCATATATGGAACGTACGTACGTCACATGCGGTACGTAATATACGGCATCCTGGGGTTCACTATAGACGCAAGCGCTGTTGAATATTACGCTGTTAAATTATGAGCACATTCTGATATAAAGGAGCGTACGAGTGTAAGAGGAGTAGTATCAACGTACGTGTAGAGTGTAGCATTGTCGCGAGATGTACGCCAACGTGATCCCGTACTTCCTAGGTCGGTAAGCCATTAACAAGTATAACTACTTGAATCCACGTGCTTACCATTCAATGTTGCATTCGTCTATCCAAACTTCTAAAGAAAAAAAACAAAATAAAACAAAATAAAAATAGATTATCAAGGAAGTTGAAACATAATTATATATATCTAGATATTTTTCGGTCACTCATTTTTTTAAAAACTCTGTAATTTGCTTTAAAACTGTATTTTTTATTAAATGTATACAAACTTGAGTCGTGGCTATACATCGATTTCTGAATAATTTAATTGAGAGAAATTTAAAAAAATTTTCTTAAAGTTTGATTCAAATTTTGAAAGCAAAGAAGATCAGAAAAGGGAGGGAGAGAGAGAGAGAGAGAGAGAGAGAGAGAGAGAGAGAGAATATTATATAATTAGAGATTTTAAGGGCTAGTTTCACCAACGCCAGTTAAGCTTATCCGTCGATTAACTTCATATCAGAATAGCCAACAGCAAAACTTAAAAATCTGTCTTTCTAACTTATTCTTGTTAGTAATAGTAAAGAAAAAGTGTTGTGATGGAGATAATAAATAAAACATTGAAATGTAAATATATTTGACTATTTTTTACAATACACACTTTCGAAATTAGATTAGAGATGATGAGTTTTCAGTTTAGCAGTTGGCAATACTCAAAGTTAATCGGCGGATAAAGTAACTGGCGTTGGTGAAATTGGTCCTAAAAGTTGCATTTACAAAAAAAATATCTTTTTAGCGATAAATACTAGTTATTACTATTAAATTTAATTAAATTTACTTAGCCGCCTACGTAATCGTCAATGATACGTCGGAATGGACGTTCGGGCCGGAATATTCGTATGATATGAATATTACTTATGTAATAAAACCAGATCCCCACGATCATATCCAAAAGATACAATTGATCTCTACAATAAAATGTCGTCCTAAAACATCAGACACTATATTCTGCCATTTATATAATATTACGATATCGGAAATATTCGAGAATTACAACATGACGCGGGAAGCACAAACGGAACAAATATTTGAGATTAAATTTAACGAGCACGGTGTGGAAGGCCTGGTGATCGAGCCACCGTCTCGCATGGAAGTTGTGAATGTTCTTCGAAAGATTGCCACTCAGTTTAACGTGATTGTCGATCGGCGAAACATTGACATGTCGCAATTTATGGCCAGGGAGAACTCGACAATGGGTGATTGCGCGGCCGCGTACAAGATTATGCGTGAAGAAGCTGAGATTGACACGATCGAGGAAATAAATACTAATTTTCGGCTCAGGATATTGCCATTGATCGACGCGAAACCTGGGACGACTCTCTCGATCGAGAAATCTCGGATGGGATGTATTAATCCACCGCGATATGTCGATTTTTCAAGGGGAATCTTAGATATGGTATGTACGTGCGTATATCTGTGTACATATATAAATTTTTGCCTTGTACTTTTTTGCAGAGGAGATTTATTAGCAAAATACAGATCAATTCAAACAAATTCGAAACCTTCACTGAATTCGATGGAATAGTAAGATTTCCGACTGAAGAATCCGAAATGGGGACGTTATCGTTTAAAGAAATAATACAGATTAATCTAAACAGCATTGAACCTGCGCCAAATGAACTTCCAACTCTGTCCTACCCCGAACTGATCGATTTAAATACTAACAATGATATACCAAGCAATTTTATAAATTAAAGCGACAATACATATCTATATATTGTCTCTGATAATATATATCTATATATTACGTTATATATTGCAGAGAAACTATACAATTTTCTGGTATTAAATATTTAATCAAATTAAGATTATCAAACTGTAAACAGAATCAAATAAACAGTATCTTGTATATAAAATTAAGTTCTTCTTTTCATCTTTGATCCTTTAACTCTTTTTATTCACACGCTTCTAATCTACTACCACTTCTAATCTACTAATTCATTTTAACTTAAAATTCTAGGGAGTACATTTTCTGAAAAAAGCTATAAGCTTTCGATATTTTCAGAGGCAGGTTAATGAATAATTTATCCGAGGTAAGTAACTATCATATAGTTTCATCACGGATATTTCATAGAGAGGATAATATTTCCTGCAATGAATTTTGAATATACTCTCGCATAAAACTTTGAATTTAAGTAATATTACGTAAAATTTTAATTGTAATGCATAAAATTTTAATCTTGTCTAGGAAATATGCAATTGTAGCAAATCTGTTAAAGGTCAAAAAGCAAGTGGATTACATTTCCACGAAGTCTTCTAATATAATTGGCGCTGATGCGTCGGGTGAATTAAAATGAATTACATAATAAGAATGTCCTTAACGATATAAAGGCAGTATAAAAGCGCTTTCAAGATTAAGAGTGGCGTCAAACCACGATTTATATATACGGTGATATGATCGTTGCAACTTTTATACCATTCTTTTTAGGTAAGTCAACTGTTCATAAATTACATATCATCATATCATTAAATAACATATCATCATAAATTATGTTTCTTTATAAATTATATTTCTTCTCTTTTGTGAAATTAACTTTTAATACATGATTTTCCAGACTTTTGTTACATATGATAAATCATTTGTGTCTCAAGTTAATTTTCATTACTTTTACTTGTATAAAACAATTATTAAGTGATTCTTATATATACTTCAGAAAATATTTTTATAAAGTTGTAGACTTAAAAAAAATAGTAAAAGATGGGACCATTTAGTTAGATGTTTTTAGTTTCTAGAAAAAAAAAGCGTAGGACACGAATGATCTAATGACGTAGTGTGTATAACGTTTAAAAAAGAATTTTTTGATATGTCTTTTTGGTATGTCTTTCAAATAGAATAAATAGATAATAAATGTTACAAATAAAATATAAAGCTGCGATAATTAATAACGACCTAAGAGTAATAATGTTCTATACGATAAGAGTGATAATGTTCTATAAATTGCCTCATAAAAATTTTAATTCTTTAGCCGTGCAACTTCCTATCGAGGATGGTGCGTGGCCGTATGGACCAGAATACATCTTTACTGTTCATATGAACGTGACAGGGATACCACAGTGTTCTCGTCCAACATGCAGTAATCCGTCCGGCTATCGTATCACGTCTCGATTTCATTGCATCCCGAGGAGGAATAATACTCTGAGCTGTAGCCTTAGGTACGTCGATGGCTTTGATTTTGGTATGATCGGTGAGGAAGACGTCGTGAGCCGACGCAAAAATATTACTGAAGCGCCTATCGAACTATTTTTTGATGAGAAAGGCATCGAGAATATCATCACAAGCCAGCTGACGCGGTTCTATGACCTCAACATCTTGAAGATGGTGGCCGAGCAGCTGCATCCCGGCGACAATTTTAATAATATCGGGGATGGCACATTTGAGGGTGAAACCGCATCCACCATAGGCAGATGCAACGCCACCTTCGATGTGTATCATCATTCTGGGGATGGAAATCCGAATGAGACAAGATTTCGATTAAAATTATTATCGCCGAGATTGCATATGACGTCCACAGAGACTCTTATCATCAATAAGCAGACGAATCTTAATCATTGCAGCTGTTACGCAGACAGTTACTTTCGCAAATATGGTGATACGATTGTCTATCAACGCTTGCAAGCGGATTTAGTAAGTTATTTACGACAATATTGTGAATAGTCTGCTTATATCCAGATAACAAAAAGTTTAAAATCGGATCATAAAACGGTTTTTGCGTCTAGACGATTTAAAGATGTTTTATGTCATAATTTTAGATTTTATATGTTTGAGTATGTTTTTTATGATCACTTTTAACAAATTAAATTTATTTTTGTATCAATTTTTGGCTAATACTTTGTGCTCGGAAAGAAGCGTAAATCAGAAATTATTCTTAATTTAAATGTGTCATTTTTTTAGGATATTATGATTAGTCATATGGAAATCAGTGAAACGAGTTTTAGTTCATCAACAACAAGGAAGGGTACATCGGTTTCAAACCACAAGACATATAATATAATCGAAATTACAAAAATAATCTTGGAAGACATTCAGCCTGCCACGAAAGACCCACCCGCGATCGTGAAACCGGGCGAAACCAAGATACTTGCTAATTATGACATAAAAAGTATTTCTACTTCCTATTAATAATAATTATTAAAAATGCTAATGTTATGAATACAATTAAGTTAATTCTAAAAGAAAATAATAAAAATCTTTAGAAATGCAAAAGCGGCAACTATTATATAAAATGATAGATATTAAAATTTACTATATTGTTTATAAAGTCTGACCGAAATTTTTGCCAAAACTGAACACTCGGCTACATGTCAATTTCAACCAAAACCAAAATCAAAATTAAAAAAGAAATTCTATAAAGGCCATATATATAGACATGCCTGTATATATCATATACTTTTTCTTCATAAATATTATAATTTATTGAAATAATAATTAAATTTCAGCCGGAATCGAAAACTGAAAAATCAGTCGTATATTAATTTTAGCTAAAGAATATAAGTACTTCTTCATAAACATTATAATTTAATTATTGAAACAATAATTACACATATTAAAATTAATATTTATGAAGAAGAGCTATATAGTTTCAATCAAAATTTATACGTCATGAATGTTAGTTTCCAGTTTCGGTAAAAGTTTCGATCGGACTCTAATTATTTATATAATAAGAGAATAAAATAATGTAAAAAGTAAAAGCTTATTATAGAAATATGTATATATGTATACAGTAATAAAATAGATAGAAAATAATTCGATTTAATCAAATGTTGTTAAAATTATTTCTTTAAAAGTTTAACTATGTATTATTGTTATTATAGTTAACAGTAATGCAATAAAACT
Organism: Atta cephalotes; assembly: GCF_000143395.1. NCBI lineage: Eukaryota > Metazoa > Arthropoda > Insecta > Hymenoptera > Formicidae > Atta > Atta cephalotes. The sequence continues at coordinate 4,599,677 of NW_012130075.1, forward strand.
TAGTAAATAATAAATGCACATAGTAAATTTTTTTATTTATATTACGCATACATTAAATTATAACTAGAATGATGGACGCATGTCACGTACACACACAATATAGAATGTGCGTGTATGTGTGTGTATACGCGCGTATGTGTCTATGTATGAAATATGTATACGTATACAATAATCATCATAATTGAGAATTATTCAATGATTGCGATACTTAAATCTAACTGGTCAAATTGCAAATGGCCCTTCAGAATTTTTGAATCGCGTGATCACACTAATATAAACTAATATAAACGTGTTTTAAATTTGAGTCACATTAAATTTCACTTTTGAGCTTTAATCCAATTTTTCCCCGTATTTATATGTGAATGCGTTGTAATTATATCCACATCTACTTCGTATTCTCTTGGAATGATAATGCAACCTTGACATTAATGAATTTTAATATTTTTAGACAATGAATTTACCCACAAAAAGCTAATTTGGAGAATAGAAATAATTTATGCAAATCGTGATAACAAGCATTGCACTTAATTCATTGTAGATAATTTCTCATATCTTCTAACATAATTACACTTAATGTCCGTTATAATTAACAGTTGATTCGTCGTTAATCTAAGTCAACTACACAATTGTAAATGCAAGAAGCATGCTAAATTTTTAATAAACCTCTAATGCATCCCTTGCAATAATTTTTAAAATTTAATGCACAAAAATAATTACGCAATACAATGGAATTCGTCGCAAAATATTTCTGAGCTGAATATTATAATGTCTAAATAATATTTCGGTATGAATTTTTATATACATATTCAGTTCTATATAAATTTATATATATATATATATATAAATTTATATGGAAAGCATTTATAAAAATGTATTTTTATATTTTCAATTTTATGTTTTCATGCTGAATTAAATGATGTAAAAATAAATTATTAATATTTTTAGCTTAATCCAACTCAGACTGATAAGATAAGGCCTTTTTGTTACTTATTATGTGTTCATATTGCAGTCTTATACATTGTTTGTTTTTAAAAAACTTTAATCAATAACGAATCTTGCGACTAAACTTTCACTTAATTAGAAAAGGAGTATTAATTTTTTTTTAAAACAATTTCTGAATCTATGTATATCTATATTCGCTGCGTATAACAATAACACATTGCAAAGATACGCAAGTTCGAAAGAAATTTGCGTTTTTTAACTATTTCATCCGCAGATAATCACGAATTGTTTTAGATTCATAAGTATGTTACGATTTGAATCGATTATAAATCTATTGTAAATATTGAATTATCAGAATCAGTTTTAAATTTCAATACTTATAATGGCACGATTACAATTACTTTTGTGCGTCAACATAATTATTATTCATTGTCGTCCATTCACAAAGTATACGAGCATTCATTGACTAATACCTTTCGCATATGCATTATGTCGAATATGTTAATGACGATAGAAGCTATTGCCACGCTAGTGAGAAAGTAGATTTCATGAGAAAAGTATCAAAAGGTCTTCTTCTTCCTATTTTAGGAATTAATTCTTGTTTAAAGCCAGACAAGATGTATAAAAAGTGATTCTCGATATTCTCGTATATATATATATATATAGAAAGAAATATAAAGTATATAATTTGTACAGTCATTGTAAATTACGCTGGATATAAAATTCATTCATGCAATATTAATGTGCAAGAAAAATAGTTAATCAAAAAGCTTTAGACCGTGATGACTTATAACCTTCTGATTGAATCACCGAGTGTATAAAATAACCATTTAAATAGATCACAAATCTCTTACATCTAGATTATCAAATACGTATATGTGTATTTCGTGTAAGTATATTTATGACTGTACTATGTACTATTTGAATGTTAAATTATTCTATGTAGCATGTATTTGCAAAACAAGATTTATCTACATAAAATGTATACAGAATAGTACAAAACTTTAATTTCTTGACAAAAAAAATAAGTTTTTTTCTTTGAAGAGAAAAAAAAATAAGTTTTTTTCTTTGAAGAGAAAAAAAATTCGCGAAAATTATTATTTTACAATAAAATAATAATAATAAAATAATAATTTTAAGATTCAATGATCAATGCTCTTGCTAACAGAATCAAAATTAAAATTTTTCTAAAAAATCTATTGTTGAAATTAATGCCGGTATACCCTGTACATTCTGAATCTTTGAGTATGCGCTTTGAATATTTTTCAATGGTTTCTAGCATGTTTTCTACTTGTTTCACTTGAGTATTCGATGTAAAATCGATTTATACAAACCTGATGTTGTGGTATATGTATAATATAAAAACGAATGATATGATTGCATAAACAATGGAGAAGGAGAATTCCACTTTGCACAGTAAGATATGATAAGTCGCACATAGAAAAGTGTTTAGAATAAATAGTGCCGATTCAAACGACTTACACATAATAATCTGTACTTTTCTTATCTTGTAAGTAAATACACTTTCTGGCACGAGAAATATCGGCATTTGATACCGTAAATCTTGAATACTTAGATCAAAATTATTATCGCCATTTTATAACAGTTTACTTAAAAATTATTTTAAATTTGGAAATCTTACATCGCACATACATTAATTTAATTGACTATATGGACATATTCATTTTTCACATTTTAATCAAAAAATATCCAGACTTTATAGTAATAATATAATTTCTTATACCAAATATGATCTTAACAATCCTTGTTATGTATTTTGTTCGTTTAACAAAGGGATCAAATGATATTTCGTCAGATTCCAAAGGAGTTCCCCTTCTCATTTCATGAATTTTTCCTAGCAGTAGTAATCCCTAATATTCTCTTCAAAAACAAATTAACTTAATCTACGTATGTACAAATATTACGCTCATGGAAGAAGCGTGTGCGACGCAATCCGATCAAAAGTTCTTGTATACAAAAGATAAACGGCACGTGTTAGGTGGAATAACACGGTGATGGATTGATGCCGACATTATTGGCCGTTATTTACGTTGTTCTGTTGATTTTTCACAGAGTCCATGTTCGGCATGTAGTCCATCGCCATCAGGCAGGCAAATACCGTCATCACCATCTTTGGCTTCACCTCGGTAATGTCTTCCGGTAACGCGTAGACACGCGCACCGCACTTTCGCGCCAAAGATATCGCGTACTTCGCATTGTCCAGATTCTCCTGTGCAACAAAAAAAACAATAGTTGTTAATTAGTCATATCAACAATAAGGCGTGAAGAGGGATTGATTCATCTAGAATGTTCCACATTTTCGTGCAATCGAAACTTTTAATTTTAAACTTCCGTGAATAATGTAGGAGAAAAATTTTCAATTTATTATTTAATATTAATTATAGATACGGCTAATACCTACAGGTATGCAGACAGATATTAGAAGATTGAAGGAAACAATTTGTGGATATAGATTATTTGAATATGCTGGATAATTAGTAGGGACAAGTGTTTTTCTACTACTAACATATATGTAATGAGGGTTTAGTTTGCAAGAATTTTGCAATTACAGATTATTTTTATCGATCAAAACATAAATTTGAGATTGACTTGGATATATATTTATTAAATTTTACCAATTCTATAAGTAGTATAAGTCATAAAAGAATAGAAATCTGCAAAAGTTTTTGAGGTCTTATTGCCTTCTTTCAGAATATGATCAGTATCTCCTTTAAAATAAAAAAAAATCGACAATATTTGATTCAAATTTCTCAAAATTATTTTTGTGCAATTTAAAGTTGCAAGATTTAATTAACTTGCATTATGAATTAAGGCCGGCAAAGCTCGATATCAATGATACGTGACACAACGTAAATAAAGATAAAGCAAAGCATAACTGTAATACGATTGATCATACCTATAAAAGTAGTTATTACAATACAAATATATTAACTTTGACATTAACTGGGAAAACAAGCTCTCAAAATCGAGAAATAAAAGCGAAAATCTTACATGTTCAGTTCCACCCTCCTTAACGAGATTGTAATTAACCGAGCCGGGCTTGATTGCTTCGATGAGATCGAGGACGACTTTGCCATCCGCTATTGAATAATCCTGAAATCCTTTGATACTGCTTTTTCCAGCTGCCTGGAGTTTAGAATTCACCCACTGAATGATTTCTTTCTCTACGGTACTTCCTTGAGTTCCCGCTAGAGACGTTAGAATCGACAATGTATATGATCTCATCAACTGCCATATCAGGGCTAACGTTAAGGTTGCATTTCCATCATTAATATCCTTTCCGGCGATGCCCACAAGCGAGAAGTTCATCTGTTTACCTAACTCGACAGCGTAATTACAGTTCTCTAATGCCTCCATAAACTTACGAAGTTTTGTGAATTTCTTGTGCACCTTATTCCAATTTACAGTGCCTGGCTTGATGATATCGTACAACTGAAAGATCACTAGACCATCAGCAAGATCTGAGTAGAGCCAGTTAACATGTGGCGATACGCCCATTGAGTTCATCCAATTTCTATAGGTTTTTTCCTCTCGCGTCTCTTCTAAAGATTCTAAACCTTCAATGTTGCTTTTTGGCTTATCTAATCCAGGGTAATTGTTAAACATATTGGCGACGAAGGCTAAATTAAGCTTATAAATGCCATTCACGACATCACTAGGCGTCACAAAACTACGACAACCCAATTTTGCAGCTTGCTGGAGCATAATCTCCGCCCTAGACATGTGATTCGGTTCCATCAAGGCTTCCAGGGTAACACCAATCGAGTTGGGTGCGATTTGTTTGATAAGATAAGTATAAATCTCAGAATCCGTAATATCAGATTGGAAGTTGTTGCACCGCCTGGCGATGCCAGCATTCTCCAAATGATGGTTCACCCATCTGAGAAGAATGGCCTCCGGAGATAACTTCAACAAATCTTCGATTCGTTCACCTTCCTGCAGGAGAGTAGCTAAACCAGGGCAGTTCTCGAGAGTGATTTGGTTAAATAAGCCGATTCGGATGATCTGCCAGAGCAAACCTAGCACCAAATGGGGCGAACCTTTGGTAAGATCATGGGCATCGATGTTTATGATATTGCAGCCAATAGCTTGCGCTGAAGACAGAGCCAGTGTCAAATTTTCATGCTTCTTGTATAACGTCAGATTTTTCTTATTGATTGTTCGCTCGTCAATGGTGTCCGGGCAAGAATGATTGATTATTTTACTGAAAAATAGATGCAAAATTAATTTTTGATAGATTAATCAATTTTAGAGTCATTTATCAATCGTAAAATTGATAGAATTTCAATATTATTATATTTAAAAATTAATCGAAATTTATGGATGCTTGTTAGTTCCAGTTATATTTTTTTATTACTTTTAATAACATTATTTATCAATTTAAATATTAAAAAAATAGATTTCAATAAAATTTTAGATTTCAATATAATTCGAAAATAAAAATAAATTTCATTATTCAATTTTTTAAATATAATTAATAATAATATATTTAAAAATAATATATTTAAAAAATTTAATATATTTAAAAATTTATATTATAGAAATAAAATGACAAAAAGAGAGAGATAATGTAGCACTGGATAATAATAATACATTGTACACACCAGAGTAATATTCCATCCTTAACCTTGTCGTAGAGCATCTTTCCTTCAGGATCGATAAGCAGCAGATGCTTCAAGTCGGGATCATGCGACAAATTAGTGTTTATCCAATCGCTGAATGCTAGTTGTTCCTCGAGCCTGACAGAATGCGTAGTTCCTTCACTGGATGCTTCGGAAATTCCACCCAAAGTCTCAAGGTTCTCCTTTTTCGACACGACTTGTTTGAACGTGGAGCCCAATTCATTGGCTTTGAGTTCCTTGCAGAGCTTTTCGAACTCCTCGAAGGAGAGCCGACCTTTGTGTTCCAACCGCTGCTTATCATCGTATTCCTCGATCATCTGACGCACTTTGTAACCTGGCATTTTGAAACCGCAAACATCCAAAGCGTTTCGCAACTCGGTAACGTCGATAAAACCATCTCCATTCGCGTCAATCTATCCGAGAAAAGAAATCATTAGTCCTTTTATTGAAAATTCGATAAAATTGTATCATGAAAGACATTTTAGAAATCATACAAAACATTTCCTTTTAAATTTAATTAAGAAATTTTCTTTGCATTGATCAATTGTATTGATATCAATGTGATTTACAAGAGAAACAAAACTTTTTCTTTTATCTTCATTTATACTAATTTTTCGTACAGCTACTGCTGAGTGATGATAAATAATATTAGATAATGTCTGATAAAATCAAACTTGCAACAATACCATTCTTGATAACATTGTGCAATATGACAGTAATTTTTTCACAATGATGATTTCACAGTGACTTTCTGTCACGCAGAAAAGAGAAGATAGATATTTATTACAAAAGAGGATATTGTGTATATATATATAGATAATAAAATATAATTAATTTATTAATTAAATTAAAAACTCGTATCAAACATCAACAAATTTCATAAAGCGAATACTAAGGGATAATCACTGTGTTATAACGATGCTTTTATTGCGTAAATTTATTATTATAAAAGTGTTTAAAAACTTATCAAATCTTACAAGTGGTGCCGAAAAGATTTATTTGCTTTAAGTATGAAAATAGAATATAAAATGTACATATCTATGCAAAAAGTGTTCTATTGTGTACTATTCATAATTTAAGTCTTTTTTTATTGCTAAATGTTTAATTTTCATCAATTTTTTAAAATTATCATTGATTTTTAATTGTTATTATTTTTAAATAAAAACTTGAATGTGTTAAACATGCATCATTATTCACAATTAGATCCAAGAACTAGATGTGAATCATCAATTATAATTTCGTTATATATATTACGATATGTATGCGCAAATTATTTTTATTATCCTTATGGGATGTAATAATAATGTCACCAAAAAGGATAAAGCATTTGATTTGGTGAATCCGCAATTAATATACAAGGTCTAATTATGGATAATTGTCATTACTCTATTTAATCCAAATTAAAACACATAAAATGGCAACGAAATGGAAAATCATCCATAATGTAATCTTTATAATTAATCATGACTATTAAATATTTTATTAATTGTTTGATATTGTTCTGAATAAAAATATAAATTTTTTTTGAAAGAGTGACTCACAATTAGTGGTTTTATCCTAGAATGAAATGAATGTGAATGTCTTGCCGATTTCAGAGAGTTTTTTAATATAGTAAATATAGTTAAATTCATTAATTTTCTTTTATATTATAAGAAAAAGAAATATAAAATAAACGTTATATAATTTAAGATTTTAATTTATAAATTATACTCAAATATTAATTTATAAATTGACAAGCACGTTTATTCTTTTTCTGTTGTTTAAATTAATTTAAATTTAATCATAACGAATAATACAAAATAAACAATTTGCAAGATTATTTTAATTGGTTTTCGCATAATTATACATCTACCGTTAAAATCCCATCCAAGAAATGAATTACACAAGAAATGCAATTCTCGTAAAGTCACAAGGCTTAGCGCGAAAGTAATTCAGGCCGTGAAAAAATTCCGCTAGAAAATCTGCAAACATATCTATGCATCATTCGCAGACATCATAATTTTTATGCAAGAACAATGAGCATACGGTAACGACATAAATGTAAACGGTATATTTCTGAGAAGATGATGGACTTGCATTCGGAATTACTTGGCAGTTCTTTATGAGAAATGCTCCGAAAGCTGTACGTACCGTTAATTAATATTTTAAGTTAATTAATATTTTATGTTTTTTGTAATATGTGCAGAACATCTAAGTCTCTGATGTCGCTTCTTTTTCATTTACAAGATTGATCTAACAAAAAAATTATATTGGAAAAAAAAGTTTTAAAATTATCATTCTTTCCATTTCTCTTTGAACGTTTATCACATGAAATTTATCGGAGACACGTTAGAATCTTAACTAAAGAAATTAAAGAAAATGGAAGCTGAGTGCACTCACTAACTTAAATAGCTCTCGGAAATCCTTAAAATATTCCAGCACGACGTCCCATCTTTTCATCTCACAAATTTCCATGTTGAAAAAAAACAGGTTTTGTTCCATAGAAAAAGGATCAAACTGTTACGACAGACTAGAATATACTGAAACTGTCATCGAGGATTTATCAGTTTTATCGATCGCGCAACGAAGTGGAACATAAGTAAAAAAATCGAATAGAATATCCCCAGAATCAATCAGTTTTGATAACATAATAACATAAAAAAATGTTATCATGATCTTATCATAATCAATCTAGCAATTTGAAATAAAATATATCTCATATACCTCAAAATAAAAAAACTTTTGCAAGAGAGTATTGTGTAAGTCATTTTATTTTACACATTGAAAATTGTATTTGACTTTCATATTAGCTCTTCTTCCTAATTTTTTTTTAAATTTATGAGTCTTATTAATCTTTTATTTGTAATAAAAGATTAAAGTATATTATATAATTGTATTAAAGTATATTATAATACATTATTATAATTATACATAAGCTGAAGAGAGTAATAAAGTTCTATATTACAACTATAATATACTTTTTAATAATTAATTTTTAATAATTAATTATTAAATAATAAGCCAAGAAAAATTCACATATAAATATAAAACAATATTATAAAAAGTGTTGAAAAGAATAATTTTTTATCGCTCTCATTTTGTCTAATCAAATCAAACATCATTCATTATGAAAGATGCAAGTTCCTTGAGGCGAGTTTCACGGTTTCTGATTAAGCATCTAATAAATTTTCTCTCTCTCTCTCTCTC
>NW_012130075.1:4608623-4614159 GCF_000143395.1 Atta cephalotes
ACTAACTAACTACTATACTATTATAGTAAGAAGTAGTACGTACGTTACTTACGTAGTCGTAGTTCGTTACGTTCGTTGTAGTATACTAGTACTATTAATTACTTCTCTCTCTCTCTCTCTCTCTTCTCTCTCTCTCTCTCTCTCTCTCTCTCTCTCTCTCTCTCTCTCTCAGCGCATAATTATAATACGTTAGTAACATAAATAACCAAATTTTATCGTGTTTTAACATCGATAATAGAATAAATGTTGAGAAATATTTACAAAATATACGATTGGATCATTCAAAAAATCCAACTTTATATACGTTTGATTTAATGCAAATTCTGTGATATTAAAAATGCTATAAAAATCACGAAAAATATATATAAACGTTTTTATGGTATAGCGATAATAATTCTAGTGATACTTTATGGCAAAAAGTAGATACGTTATCTAGTTTCATGCTTATCAAAGTACGTAAAATTACCTATAAAAAATACATTAAGTATCTATACATTAAGTATCTATAATATGTAATATATATATATATATATATATATATACATAAATTTTTTTATATTTAATATTAATACTCATTCTGTATAATACTCATTCTGTATAATACAAAGAAGAAGAATTGAATAACAAAGTTAAGGAATGTGACGCATTTCCTTTTATGTCAAAATAATAGTTATGCTTTTCATTTTCTCATAAAATTATCTGTCACTTGGTCACGGGAGCATGCAAAATGTGAAACGCAAGAAAGGTACTTCTTCGAAGTTTTTTCGTGTACATATCATCAATCTGCAAGCGAGAACTCGGCGACAGAAAAGGGAATAAAAGTTCGCTAACTGAACATTTACTCTGTCGTAACGTTTCCTCGTGAAAATACACGCTTCCTGTCATTCTTTCGTTTTCCCGACGAGTCACAATGCAACAAAATCATGCAATTTATGGTCGCATTAGCGGAGAACGCACGTCTTTCATCGTATCATTGTAGAATAATAGAATCCAAAAAACGAATAGCAAATGAAAATCAATTGATCGTGAATGCGCGCTGTTTCGCTTGGAGTAATTTTCTTTATATTTTTTCTCAAAAGTATATCAAATCACAATGACGAGAGAAATAAAAAACGTGCTATTATCAAAATCGCTGTTATCACAATGATGAGAGGAATGATCGAATTAAAAACATTAATAACACATGCTATTATTGAGATAATTCAGATTGAATTTAGAACAAACAATCATGAACAAACATTTACGGATAAACACTCTGGTGAAAAAATTTCGCTGAAATTATTTCACGTTTTGGAAAATTTCAGCGAAATTGCTAAAAATTTATTGAATTTTCACTGAAAATGAATCTATCAGCTAACATACTAAAAAATCGTTAAAACTAAACTAAAATTACTCTGAAATTTCTCTGAAATTTTATTGAAATTTTTTTGAATTTTTCAGCTAAAAATCGCTGAAATTAAACTAAAATTTTTCTGAAATGTTGAAATTTTGTCGAAAAGTGTTTCAAAACAGAATAATTTTAATGAAATTTTCCACCAGGATAAAATGATAAAAATGAAACGAGCGAGTTAATAGCGAAGAGAAAAAAATTGGTAAAATGTAACTTGTATGTAAGTAGAATAATTAAATATGGATTTAAATGATACATTTTACCAAAAAGTTTGGTTACTAATGTGCAATATTTCGTGATAACTTCTTTGCTTTTTCTGGCAATCCACGCATACTACCTTCAGGCAAGCACGTGTATAGTTTCAAGCAGCTGGTATATATAATGTACATTGTATTAAAGTGCACACCTGCCGTTGATAAAGTACCAAAGTGAACAAGTTTTTATGTTCGTATGACGACGTTGTCTCATAATGAGATAATATTTTTTATTTTTCTCAATGAATCAATATGCGATACTTAAGAATCCTATTGATATTTCGGAAAAAATTTTATATTGTAAGTAAAAGATTAACAAAGCGAAAACATTTGATAATTCGAAAGAAATATATCAACGTCAAAGTTACTTTCTGATAAATAAACAAGTTTTTTAGAAAGATTACTCATCATATCTTCCCAAACACATAATATTCATAAAATATTTATACATGTTTGTAAGACTTATTTGAAATAATTTGTGTGGTTTTAGATTACACAGATCATAAACATTATTTATCGTAAATATTATAAAATATTTATTGTAAATGTTGTAGTAAATGCTATGAAAGTATTTAATAAGACATTAAAATCCAAGTAAAAAATAGTTACTATACATATTTATTTATATTTATATGTTATATTTATCATAAATATTACATAAAATATTTAGTCTATATTTTAATAATATTTCAATAAAGCTTTATATAAAATATGTTTGTATTATTTAAAATATTTATATAACATGTCAAAAAATGAATAGTAATAAATTTATCATAAATATTCTGTGTTGAAATACAAAAAATCTCCTTCTCTCATAATTATTTCTTTTTTCATAAAACATGATCACTATGAATCAATTTACATTTGTATTGAAAACATCAATACAAACTCTTTTTCTTTTGCGTGATGGGCTATGAAACTATTCATTAAACAAGGTGCAGCATCTCACGTATTAATCACATATTAAAGACCAGATAACTTTTATACGAAGCGTACTTTTTTCTCGAAATATATCTATTTGATAATAAAGTGAACAAAAAAAGCCGTTCACTCCATTATTCGGACGATAGATTACGGGACACCCTGTAGAACCGGGAATATACTCCCCCGGGGTCAGACTCTCTTTCTTCTTTCGCTTTTATTCTGGGAACTGGTTTCGCCAGGCATCGCGTTGCACACTATGTCCCCGTCTCGCGGAAATCATGATTAAATTACCGCGCGGAAAGAAAAGAAAGAATCAGTATAGAGCGGTGCGTCGCGTCGATACGCGCGATACGTTAACACACAATCACAAGATTAGGGCGAGTGCCTACGTTCATTGTGCGAAAACGAGTTATAATATTGGCCTTAATGTGTCGTAATAACAACAATGTATATATACTCCTCGGCACGTTACTCGGATGATGGCTTCATTATGCGAGATAAATGATAAAGACGAAATTTTTTAAATAAGATAACAAAGACGCGAGGCCAGTGAAAAGCGTCGTTGAGACGCGGAGATTAATTATTATTAATTGGCTGATGCAATTTCCAACGGTCGTTTCTACTAACATCGCAAATATTTAAGCAATTATAATTTCATTAAAATTACAGATATAGTTTTCCTGATATTTATCTTCGAATAGATTTGATCAGAATTAACGATCTTTATCTTATCTTCTTTATTTTTTGTTAAAGTTAGTGACGATTATCAACAAAATAAAATCTCAAAGTGAAGTCTATTGATAATTGATTAATTTTTAACTGATTTTAAGAGACAGATAGATAACGTCTTAGAATAAGAAATAATATTATCCGTAAAGTAATAATAATTAGATACGATAAAATTTGCATGCGTTACTTCCACGTGGACACGTCTAAAAATGAATCGAACGACCATGACGAGTAAATGCAATTCTACGAACGCTTCACAATCAACTATTCGATTTTCTCGCTTCCAAGGCAATCCTATCGCTACGTCATCTCGGGATTCCTCCTACGTATGCACATTGAATTCGAGAGGAAGATTACTACATCATTCGAAACTAATAGATAGACAATAAGATTGAAATCTCCCAAGGATTTAATTTATAAATCCAAACTCTATATATTGCATATGAAAGAACAAATCTTTTCCATTTTTATAACAAAAATAAAACATGGATATAAATATATTTCATAATTTTAAAATAAGCAATACAATATGTAAAAAATTATTTTTATCAGACAACTAATATTAATATGCACTTATTATCATATTACTAATACCACTAATAAAATCAGAAAAAAAAACACGTAAAGTTTATCTAGACACGCCTTGCGGAATTTGTATAAATGACCATTGCTGATTCGGAATTTCAAATCATTGCGGTTAGTCATCACGGAAGAATATATGACTAAACAATATCTATTGATCAATAACAATATTAATTTGCTTCTTAAGTGAAATATCATGCGACCACTAAAGCCGCTGTAACAGTTATTTACTAAATAACGTTTATCTCGCGCACATGAGAGATAACGATTAAACGTTATTAAAATACATGCGCACGAAAGTTAGTAGTTAAATTCTTTTTTTAAAACTGTAAGTCGTGAACTGTGATAATTAAAATTAACGAACGATATAAATTTCTCGATATTATAACATTTTCCTCAATTTAATATTTAAATAAAAAGCACAGTAAAAGAAAATATAAAATAATAATAATGCTATTTAAATATTGCGTTCATTAATTATAAACTATTCTGTTCTCAGTGTTCCTTAATTAATAATTTCTCTACTACCTTAAATGACTCTCATGCATAATTATATTTCTCTTGTGAACATGTGATGTTGAGAGGCGAGAGATTGTCTCACTGTATATGTATAAGTTCATGACATTGACCTTGATCTCAATACTTTTTCGATAGCGTCATCGTTGTCGCAATTTCCAGAGACTATTCACATGCATTGTTATAAACTTACGTATAAACACTATTCTTATATATGTATATATAATTATCCGGCGAAGCATACCTTATACTAATAATAAATAAATTGCTAATGTATCATATGACTGCATATGATTGCATAATCAAAGTACCATAAAAAGATATCGATAAAGATATATGCTTCAAAGTAACAACGTATAAAATACTACTGCATCCTTATATGCAGGATTCAATTTTATTTCCAATAAATTTATTTAAAATATTTATTTTAATTAAAGAAAAGATTAAAAAGTTATTTAGTATTTATTATTTTAAATAATTTCGTCTGATCTTTTTCTTACTTAAAATAAGTTTTTGGAACTTATTTTTTATTTTTTATTTTAAATTGTATCAGTTTTTTTTTCGATTTTGTATTTTAAATAATTTTCTGGAACCTATTTTATATTTTTTAATTTAAATAAATTGTCAGTTATGTTACCGTCAGGTAAAAGTGACGGTGAGTACTAATGTGACGCGGTGTATATGTTTTTATCTGCCTGTTCTTGCGACGGTCACAATTCGCGAATTATCTCAAATATATAAATGTTTTGTTTTATCATTTTGTGCTTCAACGTTCAGATGTTTTTTGTTTACAGTTTATTTTTGACTTCTTAAATCAACTTGTCTGTTCTAAGGTTGATGATTATCCATTTATCCGAGTATCCGAGATAGAAGTATATCCGAGATAAAACATTTGATTAAAGCGGATCTTTCGAATCCGAATTTGTTTTAAGATATCAGATTAGATATCCGAACCATTAAAATTTAATGATTAAACCATTCGTTATTCGGATTTCGGATTTTGAACCTCTCATATCTTTCTCTATACATACAGGGTGTGTACTATACGTACAGAGTGGGTATGAAGTATATGTATGAGAAAGCAAAAGAGAGTGAGGACGCGAGAAAGAGAGAGAGAGAGAGAGAGAGAGGAGGGTGAGAA
>NW_012130075.1:4615488-4620425 GCF_000143395.1 Atta cephalotes
GTGTGTGTGTGTGTGCACTGATCGAGGATCAATTTATAACAAATAATAAAAATATTTTTAAAAAATTTAATGTCAATACGGAAAAATTTTGTAAAACTAGATGCAATAAAAAGTAATTTTAATATACAAATTATATCGCAAAGAAACAGTGTAGGAATGCATATCTTATGATGTTTACATATGCAACATAATATGTGTGGTTTCTAATTACTTATAATTGAGTAAAATAAATAGAAAATACGAATACGGAAGAAAGCGCATAAAATGTTATGAGCAATTTAAATATTCCGCTACTGAGTCATAAAACTTACGTATTGTTAAGTAAAAAGCTATTTATTTAACAGTGAATAAGTATGAGGAAACAGTGAAATTTTTACGATTGCAGGTCTAACCATAAATTAATTACCAATAATAATAAATGGGAAAAAATGCAACAATATTATAAACAAATTCTAGCATAATTTTCATCGAATTCTCATTATTTATATATTCTTCTGTTTGTCTATTTTATTATTTTTTTCCATACCTAGATATATTTATTTTAATAATTATATTTTATCTTTAGGAAATAAGTAATTAATATAATAAGTAAAATAAGTAATTAATCCGTCATTTGATATCTAATACTTAATGAGAAAACAATATAAAATTATTGATAGATTAACTTTATATCAATGAGAGAAAATATATTTGAAAAATAATATATTTAATTAAAAAATTAGTTTTAAAAGACTCAAATTCAATTTGCTTAAATCTCAAGTTAAAAAGAAAATAAAGTATAAAATAATGCACTAAAATGCCTCGAAAAAATCTCTTTAAATAAAAAATAAATATAAAAGAAAACAAAGATAAAGTGTCAACAAAACAAATTATAGAATAACTTTTTAATTCTTATAATCTGTCAACTAAAAAAATTGATCCAGTGAATTCTTACGTATAGTATTCTCATAACGAAATCTTATTTTGAAACGGAAACCAGATATACTGCAGGATGTGATATCGCCAGTCAGCCACAATGCTGACACAGGACACAACGGCAATGAACAGCTTTAGGAGTAAATGTTCGCTGCCATCGATGCGCGATGGTGCTATTGCAGTTGAGCATGCACTTTTGATGTCAATGCACACACACACACACACACACATATATATATAAAGTGTCCTGTAATTTTTGGCCAAATGGCTTTTGTGCAGATTAAATTGACAAAGAGAGGCTACGCCCTACTCTTCACCGATTTTGATCAAACTTGCAGCGATGTTAGAGGAGTCTATAAACACCTGTAAAGCCGTTTTCGCTAATAGGTCTTAAAAGCCGAGTAATGAGTATTTAAAAATACACCAAAAATTTGAAAACAGTCTAATATCTCGGAAAGTATGCATTTGTGAAAAATGCCTTAGACAAAAGTAATAGGATTTAATAAGATGTAAAAAAATTTTGAAGAAAAATTTTAAAGAATATCCTGAATCCAAATTGGTCGAATTTTTTGGCGTAAACAATGAGCAAAAAAGGGAATAGAGCAAAAAATTAAGCCTTTAAAAATATATTTGATTTTTCATTTGCTCTTTTTTTTCTTTGTGGCTGTGCTAATTTTAGTTTAGTTAGTTCTTAAATTAATACAGCCATAAGTTTTAGCGAATCGGTTAGAGCAAAAAAATCGGAAATAGAGCAAAAAATTAGCAAAAAAAAATAACAAAAAATGTGTGTGTGTATAGGTCAGGTCGTTTGATTACGTTGAAATGGCTGTGCCAGCTTAATAGACGTGACTTTTTTCTTTATAGTTCGATTCCCTACACGCTCCCAAAGTTTTGACATTTAAATTCCAAACACCCTGTATACTGCAGGTTTGCTGACGTGCACCTGTCATTGCATCTCGCGCAAGTTGATAAGTATCGGCTCAGGCGATTTTGTTTTACAACGATATCACATTTTACTCCGACATTCTCATATTACACTGCTTGATTCACGACATGATTCGATTTGCAACTCACATTTGCGAAAATGAGACCTGACGCGATATCAGGGTTAATGACAGGCATAAATTATATGAATGGCCTATTCACTCGCAGTAGCAAGTAAATCGATCGACATGTGCAACGTTTACAGACTTCGCATCTGATTCTTCTCTTATTATAATTATAGGCGCAAATTAATAATCACGTTGTGAAATGCTTGCAATCGTAAAAAATAAATATAGCTAAATAGACATTTAAATTATGATTAAATAAAATGAATAAAATAATTCATAAAGGATTCACTATATATAAATATATATAAGCGCTCCATTTAATAATATATAATATATTATTATTATTGAATTTTAAATCTCAAAAAATGTACGCGTTATTGTAATATCATTTTCATGAATCGTGAATCATTGAAATATTCCTTTACATGATTTCATTTTCTAGAATCGATGATCAATGCGAATGATGACCACAATAATCTTTTCAATGACTCAAGATCATGTACGAATTCACTGATTTTCTTTCTCGCGAATCGCGCATTGTGGAAGCATATATATATCGACGCGACACAATTTGTGAATGATGACTCATGAATCTCAGACAAGCAATTTTTTTCTTTGTATGTTATTCATTCATATATATATATATATACATACATATATATAAAAGCAAACAATTACTTATCTGATAAACAAATTATTCTGCATTTAATTACTCACCAGTGTTTAAAAAGAAAAGAGAAAGGCGACATTATTTCACCAAAACAAAACAATATTTTATGTCATCGTGAGTATCAATTATCATTAAAAATAGATTCTAATAATGATCTTTAGCTTCTACGAGGAAAAAGAACAATGAAAAGAACAAAAATGACGTTTAAATTTTATTTGTTAATAATAAATTTCTTTTTTATAAAACTGAACAGCATATTGAAGCGGTTATTACGCATAACACGAAATGCATAATGGAGAAAACGGATGAAACAATCAAAGAAGCAACATCAAATGTGATCTAGGTAAAGCACACTCGACTTACGAAAGTCGATTTACGGAAGTGAAATCGGCACGATCGCTTAATGAATCATCGAATCCAAATGTAATGAGCCAGTGACGTCAAATCAAACATTCGCAAGTTCCGACCGTGTGACTCACATCATTCACGAACTCTCTTAAGCAAGATCAATAGCTGAGTGTTTTTTCCATAATCGTAAACTGTTTCCGACGTTATCAATTTCGACTTCCCGAATAGTTATCATTCTGACGCGGACACGACGGCGCCATGAATAACATTAATAAGCACAAAATATTATTTTCACAAAATTTTATTAATAGTAACTACATTTTCTCCTGAAAATTTATTCTAAAATATATTCCATATAAGGTGCAGTCGTTTTGCTGTTATTATATTAAGATAACGATTTATCATTTTCAAATAATCGATTATATCTAAGTATATGATTCATCACAGAATGCAAATAAAATTTCAGTAACGTATATAAATACTATTATACGTCATTAATTTCTTTTAAGTCATATCTAATTAAAGCAATTAAAATTAAATTGATACACAATGACAATCGTGTATAATTAATCAATCGAACATAATAATTTTATATAAGAATGCTAAAAATAATAATAAATAATGTATCAGAGTTAAAATTAAAATTCTATATTTTTAATAATGAAAAATTATAATCATATTTTTATAATAATTGTATACTGACTATATCGCCTTCAGAAAATGAAATCCGTATGTTTATATGAAATATAAGCAAACATCAATCGCATATCTTATACTCACTTATTATTCACAATTTTAATATATGACAGTTTCGCAAGTTGTCAGTCCATAGAATTCAAGCTCATCAGAAGCGTTGTCTACGACGACATTTTATTAATTTAATATTGCCGTTAGTAAAACTCTTTCCTTCCTTGAACTCTGCGCAAAAAAAAAGCTGGACAATATGTCTACCCTGTTTCCTTGCGGCATTTGATGAAAAATTTGTATTGTTAGACCATGACTTCCACTTCTGCCATTAGCTGTACTAATAATTGGCCGCGAGAAAATGACAAAACGATGAATACGATGACGATAACGACAATGATGAGACGTAGGACGATGGACGGATGGATGCGTGCAGATAAATTCTCATGTTAGGAGTCTGTCCCATTAAGTTAAATTTAATCTACATAATAAGTTTAAGTGCTAAGGATCCGGAATTACGTGCAGGATTCATTCTCGGGATAGTATTCTCTAGTTATATCCAGTACTGTGAAATTAATTAAATATCAAGTCACCTGGTAAACAATTAGCATACCAACACGTATGTGTTTCGCGTGATTAAATTAAGTAACAACGGTATTGTATGGAACAGTGAGTGCGCAATTAGAAAAGTAACGTGGGAATTTTATTTTTTTTATCTGCTTTGTTTTCTTTCTGTATATACGTGTGCTTATTCTATGTTTATTTATAATTCACAGCATTGTTTCATGATAAACACAGGTTAATAATAAGATTTTATATTTAAAAAGAGAGTATTGTGGATGATATGATATTTATGCAGTGAGCATTCATGAATGTTATTTTCACCTCAATGCATGACCTGTTTGTCTCTTTTGCTGATGCAAAAATAAGGACTGAATTTCAATTAGATGACAAAAGAGTAAGTGAATGAAATGGAATTGTGCATGATTAAAATATGACGATACTCAACACTGTCACGCAGTCAAATCGTTAGCTCGAGCGAACTTATTAGCCACTGTGACTTAAGTCCCGCAAGAAGATATATCCGTTGCCTGACTCATCAACATTCGCAACATCTCATTTACCCATAAGGGATAATCATCCTGATAATCCGATCTTTTAGTATCTCACGAGAGACCGGAGATTAGTACCTATTAATATGTGTGTGTGTGTGTGTGTGTGTGTGTGTGTGTGTGTGTGTGTGTGTGTGTGTGTGTGTGTGTGTGTGT
>NW_012130075.1:4625893-4630555 GCF_000143395.1 Atta cephalotes
ACACACACACACACACACACACACACACACACACACACTTCAATTCTCTCTATCTTTTTGGATAAATTAATTAAATTTTGATAAAGTAATTAAATTTTTTAAATTCATAATTTATTCTCTTGTAATTATTGGTTTTTCCACAAATTACGAAGAATTTTAAAATTACAATGATTGAATTTCATTTATTCACTTTTAAATTTCTATGTGTCGACGATTCTCCTACATTAATCAAGAATGAATAAAAGAAAAAGAAATAAATAAACGATTTTAATTTCGGAGGCTACTCCGAATGAAGCTAAAGGAATGTTTATTCTTCTCATATTATACTTACTCATATTATATTCAACTATAAAATAGTGCGATATCAAAAAATTCGTCACGTCGGCATGGTGAACTGCCTTCGGTGACAAATAAAGCGCGAAATTCCGGAATCAAATGACGGATAGGAAATACGAGCGAAACGCGAGACCCAAGAGCTTGATTTCATGCACGCACTTTTGCTTATTCCTTGTTTGATTCTTTTCATCACATTGTTTTAATTTTAATAATGTACAAAAAATTTTAGTGATAATGACAGATCTTTCGCAGTTAATTTTAATATAAATTTAATTATTATTTAATACAATTTATTTTAATACAAATTTAATTAAATATTAAATACTGGAAATTGAGCTATGTGAAATAAAATTTAAAAATTTATTAAAAATGTATTATGGCAGTAAAATTTCTGATTTTTTTTCAATGTGAAATAAATTTTAATAAAAAAATTCTATTTAAAGCTTAATTAAAAAAAATGTGGAAACATTAAAGATATTAAACTCTATAGACAATAGCCATTTCCATTTAATCGAAAAATCTAGTACCAACACAATAAAAATTGCATGAATATTCCATAAATTCCATATATTCATGAAAATGTCCGCTGTCAGTATACTTGTCTGATCAATTTAAGTATCATTAATATGTATAATGTGCTCTTTTATTCATTTACAAAACAGTCTAATGTATGCTAATATGCAAATACATCTCATGATTGTGCATACGCTGATGAAGATTATGCGTAAAGGTTGGAAATCACCCCATTAGTCAAGAGAGCGATGCTGCAAGAAGGTGGTGTATACGTAAATGACCCTTTGGAAAAACACTGATGCGCATCGCGCCATAGAACTGTTTCTCTTTTCCACTTGTCTTTTTAATGTCTTAATTAGCGAAACAAGTGAGCAGTATCAATTCTAACATTTTTGTTTGTTACTCATTTGCTAAAGAGTTGCCAACAAAAATTTGCTGTTTTTTTTTAAATTATGTTCCGCTAAAGAAAATTAGCGAAATTATATATATATATATATAAAATGAAATTATATTTAAAAATAACGTAGAAATTTGTTGCTAATTTGTTGTTATCAAAACATTTCGAATGAGTTGCGAAATAAATGTAAATATATCGAGCAAACTTCTGAACATGTAGGCGATAAAAGTGAAGTACCGGCACAAAATTTGTTGCTCGCATATAATTCCAAATTTATGGAATTGAATCTGTGAAGTTTGCACAACGTTCTATTAATATAAAACAAAATAATGTCAGTTTCAGTACTCTCTCTTTTTCCATAATACTCTCTCTTTTTCCATAATTTTATAGTTTCTTAAAAAATAAAAGAGTATGGCATTTTTTTAACAGATTATATAGATACAAAGAATAGATACAAGTATAGATACAAAGAATAATAATAGCAAAGTAAGTAAAGTGAAATTAACAGTTAATTGTATTAAATGTCAATAACAAGGGCATGAGTAAGAAGTATTAAAAATACTCTGAATCAATGGATAGTTACTAATTATTCAGTGACATACTTGGCACTGATAATCAGTGAAGTTCAATTACAAAAAGAAAGAATGTTTGAGCGTTATATAACTAAAATACTGACATGTTAATTTCTATCTTCCAATATCGTATTCATTGAATTTAGCTAAACTAAAACAAGGTTAAAAAGTTAGTTAGATCACATAATAGATTAGATAGGTTAGGGATTTCATATTTAATTCACTGATTCCCAGTGGCATACTTGGCACTGATATCAGTGATTATTCACTGATTCAGATTTAGAGAGCTAATTATGAACTATCTAATATTATCAGAGGAGTGTTTCTCGTGCAAAAAAAGAACTATCTGTCACCCCTCAAACGCAAGCGTATTTTATTGAGTTTATCGGGACTTTAAAGCAGAGTGTGCGATGATTCAGCGTCATGTCATAGGGATTACCCTTGATGTGCTCTTACTCATAGTTTCGCGACGCAGGATGTAGGAAGGGATTGCGTCTCTCGTACACCGGTAACGCGATCAATAAGATAATTGAAGACTTTCTCGACGATGTAACTTCTCCGGCGGAAGGGAGTAATTTCGCTATCTCGCTCATACTAGCGCAGGGCTATTGTTTTCAAGACAATCTTCATTTTACACTTTCGAAATTTTATTATTCAAATAAATAAAGTACACAAAGAAAAAAGACAAATGCACGTTATCAGGAAAGTATCATCAAAATTAGACTGTGGATTTTTATTATCGTCACAAACTGTGTGCTGTGCAAATGGAAATCAGATTACGAATACGAACGTTATAAAAATTGATCCTTGATTTGACTTATAAATAGGTACACTAATTCTACCGTTTTGTGCCTTACTGAATTATTAATAATTCTAAAAATGTTATAAATTTTTAATTCAAATCAAGATTACATTTTACTGAATTAATTATTTCAAGATTGAAATAACTGTACTTTTGTAGAAATTTATACAATTTTATGCGAATAAATGTGGAAAATTATTTCAAACTTTGCATATTTTCAAGTAAAACTGCTGGGAAAAAATACGGGAAAACATTCCGCAAAAATATTTTCGCGGAAATATACGCTATAAGATAATGCATTTTGTGATATCGCTCTGCAATATAATGATTAAAAAATTTTCACATACTTCATACTCTCGCATATTTAAATGTATACTTAAAACATCATTTTATTTAGAATCAATTTGTAATTCCAAAAATAATATATTAATTTTAAATGGACTAAAATTCTACATAAAATAGGAATCGACGAACGATTGTTGCGTGTAATAAAAAAATAATAATATTAGAGTAAAAAAACAGAATATTTGATATCGAATTCATTTCCCGATATTGCATTAAACCGCAAAGGTGTTATATCGAAAGTCAGGTCGCCTTTCGAACGATCAGAGTCACGGAGGCGAGAGAAAAAACGATCTCGGAAACGAGCTGCTGCGCATTCACAGCCGATCGACCAACCGTGAAAAGTCTGTCGCGGAGACAGTGCGGAGCAAAGTGCAATCGTGCGGCAACGAGACTGATTGCACTTCCAAAAGCCGCGGCAAACAGATCTGTGGTTTATCTAATTTGTCTACACGTGAAATGAAGCGTATAAATCAGAACAGAGATTCAATTCGAAGGGTAAACATACAAGTGTAAACTACAATTGAAAAACGTGCGCTCTCAATATGAATGTTCAGCTTTCGCTATCTAAAGTTTAACAGATTTCGATAAAGTAATAATGTACGATAAGTTCTAATTCGCATATTATACAGATTAATTTGCAAAAGTTGGAAGATAAAATACTGTTTGATTTTTATTTGATAAAAGAGACTATTAGTATTGTTAATAATCTTCGGATTACTATATACATATACGTGAAATTACTAATCATTGTATAATAATCTTAATTATTATCTTAATATCGATAAAGCAACATCATTGCTTCATGTTATACCAGTTTTGGTATAACACACAATCGCTAATAGTGCTCAAAGAATAATATTATTGAATAAGTAAGTAGTGCGTAGGCCGTTATCAATGTTTGGAAATATTTCATCTGTACTATGTATTTAGCTTAACTGCATCGTGCAACCATTGCAAAGATGCGTGGGCGAGAGAAGTGATGCATCGATCAAACTTCCTCTACAAATCACTGCGCCAGACTGCACGAGATGTAAACCAACTCGTAGACAACGCGCCGCGTGTCTGCTCGTAATCCCAATTAACGATTAAACTTAAATTTTAATCGTTCAATAACCATGTCAAAGTAAATTCTTTTTTTTGGAAATATGGAAATATTTAAATATATCGAATATTTTGAATCGCACGCGGTTTATCGTGAAGCGCGTAGAACTGAAATAATTTATAATATACATTTAACATTAAACAGTCGAGTCTACACAAACATCCACGACAACGAATGTCGTCAATTTTGGATTTCACGGGCATAATGATCGATGGTAAATATATGTAGATATGAGGAAAACACGAGGAGTATAGCCTGCACGTAGCGATATAATGAGTGGTATGATGGTGTTCACATGCACGTGCCACTCCGAAAAGTCCGAAATGACCAGGTCACCGGTGTTCCTGGCAATCGCGATTACGTACCCGACCGGTTCGAAACGTTTAATATTAACTTCCCATTCAACGGTTCTCACATACCACAACAATCGGACCGATCGAAGGGCGTTACCTGTTTCTCGTTTTTTCCTCCGACTTAAGATCGCAGTAAAAACTAAAAACGGTAAAGAAGATAATCAAAGATATATCTCCTAGGATATTTGGAATATAGAACGATATTTGTACAATTGCCTAAGTGCGCTCTCTCTCTCTCTCTC
>NW_012130075.1:4632036-4641020 GCF_000143395.1 Atta cephalotes
ATATATATATATATATATATATAGACATATTTAAAATACTGGTCAAAATAAATAATATATTGTAATAAATTATGTGTTTTATACAATTACATTTTATTTTAAAACATCCATATATACAGGTCAAAAGTCTGGAAACGAATATCTCGAAAGCAAAGCATTTTTGGGAAAAATGTTTCAGATAAAAATTGTACACTGAAAGAAAAGATTGGTTGTTGCAGCAAATTAAATGGTTAAATATGGCATAGCATTTTTAAATGGCTGCAGCAACCAATTTTTTATTGCATTAGCCAATCGAAATCCTATAACATTACGGATAAGGCTAATATAACCAATAATTAGCAACTAAAAATTGGCTTGCAACCAATTAAAATCACATCCTTGAATGGCGTTGCCAAGGTCAGGTTAAGGTCAAATCGATTTTTTTAAATGGACACCCTATTTTTTATGGCAATCTAATAGCTGAATGTTGTTCAGGATCACGTTCTGGATAACATTTATTCAAGATCAAGATCATTGGAGATTATTCCTCTTGTTTTCATTTTTGCATTAAAATGAAAATAAAAATTGCAACCTCCAATGGCTTTTCAAATCTTGGCAAATGTTATCCAGAATATGATCTTGAACAGCATTCAAGAAGTTTTAGTCGTCAGTCGAATATCTTGTGAATGCTAATGCCGCGACGATACTGTAACTTTCAAGCCTTAACTTGAAAAGTGTTTAATAAAAACTTTATTATAGTATTTTGAAAAGTTTTTGCTATCAGCTATTAAATTCTGCTAACAAAAATAGAACATTCCATTTAAAAAAATCAATTTGATCTTAATTTGACCTTAGCGATGCCACTCAAGGTCAAATGAATGTGATCAGTGAATAGATCTTTTTAAACCCTACAACTTTTGTCTGAAACATTTTTCTGAAAAATGTTTTGCTTTCGAAATATTCAACCGTTTCCAGATTTTTAATACATCTTATATAAAAATTAATATAAATAAGAGTTTTATTATTTGATACAAATATTGTATAATCGACACGTGTTTTAACAATTAATATTATTGATCTTAAATAATTCATATAATTAATTCACTACCTTTGTATGTATAATGTAATTTATTTATAATACCTTAATAATTTATGATTTATCTTATAAAAACTTCTACATTTTTAATAAACTTATGGATAATTTACGATAGTACAACATAGTTCATAGAATCTCGCATTAAAACAAAATCGCGATTATTAGCGATGATTCACAAATAAAGTAGCTTAATATACGTTGAGTCGAAAAAAGTTTAGATTGACTCACTCCTATCGTCATTGAGGCCAATCCGTCTACTCTTCACGATATGGAAATGCATCACGATGCTTATATATGCGAAACAGTTTGACACATTTACGTTCTCATCGTTTCGCTTTGCAATTCTCGTTACAACAAAAGAATACTTGTTGTACGATTACCTAGATCAAATACGGCAAAAAGTTAATCGTAGACAGAAAAGAAAAGCATTTTCGATATTTTATTTGAAAATTATATCTGAAAAAAAATAAAAATTATTAAAAGAATTAATTATCTAACAAGTTTTATATACAACTGCGGTGATATTAAAACATAAAGAAAAGCGATAAATATGAATATAGCGCGGTAATTGATGCGCGAATAAAATAATAAATAATTAAAATAAAAATATAATATGATCTTACAACTTACAAGTATGTTTTTGACTCTTATTGAAGTTATCTTCAACTTACAATTGGCAATTGAAATTAAGATCCTATTAATATCCGTCAATATAAACTTTCCAGAAGTGGAAGATTCTTATTAGAAGAATGATATCAAAAACATATGACTACAAAGCTTGAAATGTTAGCAAATTAATTAGTGATTGTTAATTAATAATTAGAATTATCTAAATTATGCAAGATGTTGAATGACTTATACAAAAAGTGTTCTTGATGTCGTCATTTCAGAACGTGTCGTTACATTGAGTCAGAAATTCATGTCTTCCCCGATTTTTCATGTTCCTCTTTATTGACATTCTATCTCTCCTACCACGATAAATATGCTTCCATGGACATCGAACCTTTCAAAAAATGTTACCTCGCGAGAGACTGAGAGATAAATCGTCCTGCATTCTCCATTTCGAGAGACTTCATCTTTCGAAATCATTTTTCAAGTTTTCTAAGAATGCACGTCTATTAGAATAATAATAGAAAAAATGTAAATTTTATCACTTGCGCGATATCAAAGACATACAAATATTTCTTTTAAATAAATTTACTTTGCAGACAAAAAAAGTCCAAAATTGGGACATAAAACGTATTAAAGATATTTTTTTTAAGATGTCTTTTAAAAAAATAAAAAAATATCTCGAACATCTTTTTTAAGTGTCTTAAGATGTCATTTGTCTCATTTTTGAACATTCGTGTTATCTGGATAATTTTAGATCGTTACGTGCAAAATATCAATTTTTCACTAATATTATAATAATAGAGGAAAGCCCTCTATTATGAGATAGCGGAGTTTCTGCTAAACTAACAAACGCTATCTATTAGTTCCATCATAAATTTATATTTTTGGATTGAAAAGTATCACAGCCCGACAAAATTTAGGGGGAGTCTTGTATTTTGAAAGATTGTTCCGTAAGATTTTGATACACTGAATAATGATTACGTTGTCAGTTTTTTCTATCATCCTTCATTTTTTTAAATAATTTTTTAAATAAATTAAAAAAAAACAGTTTTTCTTAGAAGTAAGCTTTTTATTAATTTTTTCCGGCTAAATAAAAAATGATATTGAGGTCTATTTTGCGGCATTTAACTCGGAATGTTTCAACAATACTAAAAATATTTTTTCGATGCTTATAAAAATGTTTTATGCAAACCGGAAACAAAAAAACTTTGGAAAAATCATAAAAAACCGAAAAAATTGACAAATTTTGAAATATAAAACCAAATAATTCGAAAGAAAAAAAAGCGTAAAAAATATTTGTTTATTTATACTTATAGCTATATGTTTCTAGTTTAAATCCTTTTTTGAAAAACTAATTTCCGACCATTTGTTCAGAAGTTTGAATTGAATTTAAAGCGCCAAAGCAGCCGCGCGTCATCTACAATACACGATATCCTTTCGTTATCCATCCTATATGGAGGTATCACATGGAGGTATCATCTTATTACAATAAGGGTAACGCTAAAATTACCATTCCGTGTATATTTACTTATTATTTATCGCCATTGGATCTGCTATTTTCAACAATTGTGATTACTGCAGTAGTAATCAGAGACTTATAAAATTACCAGATCTCGATTTTCATGTATGGATTTTTTGAAATTCTTGTCCTCCATATTGAATCCGGCATTTCAATTTTTTAGATTTGAAATCAGATTGATCAAAAAAGTCTATACGATATGCTCCTGTATTTGGTGGTTATGTATCAGACTCGAGAAGATATCACGCACTGTAGGTGACGAGCAAGCAGCTTTGGCGCTTTAAATTCAATAATTTCTGAAAAAAAAAACTGTTTTTGCGATTATTTAAAAAATGGAGAGTAATGGAAAAAAAGGGCAACAGTCATTTTCAGCATCAAAATACTACGAAAATATCTTTCAAAGTTCAAAGCACAAGACCCTCCCTAAATTTTGTCGATGTATAATCTATCTATGTTCCTATGTCATAGTAAAAATCATTATTAAAGTATAAATGTTATTGTACAATAATAAAAAGGACAATCGAAATGAACATCGAATGCCATTCTGTGATGCTTGGTTCCAACTATCTAACGAGGACAAATCCTGAGTATAATGCATTGCATGCTCATTTTACGTGCACACTGGCCATGTTTGTTTGTATTTTAGAAACATTAAATAAATAAAGTTTTATAATTGCAATATTGATATATTTTGTGTTTTATTATCGATTTCTCGGGACATCTCATATTAGGAATACAATTTTTTTAACTTTGCGATTTGCTCATTTTTTATATTTCTTTAATTAAAAAAAATAGAATTTGAATTAAATTTTACATAACATTATCTTAAAGCTTATTAAATTTTCTTGAAAATGATCTATTATCATTTTAAATTCTCATAGACTTCTAGCATTTATCCAAAATGAACTCGGTATCTCA
The DNA here is from genome assembly GCF_000143395.1 of Atta cephalotes. Taxonomy (NCBI): domain Eukaryota; kingdom Metazoa; phylum Arthropoda; class Insecta; order Hymenoptera; family Formicidae; genus Atta; species Atta cephalotes. Next base: position 4,636,161 of record NW_012130075.1, read on the forward strand.
TAATAGAAGCCTTTCCTCTATATATACTTGAAAAAATTTTACGAAATTTGGAAACAGTTCTACATTTAACGACGATTAAAAATATAATGGCAAAAATAGGGAGATAACATATAACAAGGACGTTATCGGATATTAAAAGCAAATATCAAGAATCTAATCAATATATAATAATATCAATAATCATTTATGATCATATAAACTCAAAAGTATGAAATATTATTGAGAATTAGATAACGGCTTCTTTGACGTCAAGTGATTTATTCATAGATACATCTACGATAATATATGCAACAAGAAGTAAATCGCTTTCTTATCGAAAAGAGCAAGACTCTGTCTTAAATAAGATCCTATTGCGAAGTGATACCTTTATCGCTACACATATTAGGTTAGCCTTCGGTTGGAAATTACAGAAATATTTCATATTATAATTTTTCGACGGCGCTTAAATTACGCACTGGTCGAGAGATTTCAAGATAAATTACAGTAAATTAGAGATTCGAGAACGTAAATTCGCAACCAAATATCGGAATCATTCGTAATATTCACTCGGTGCAGAAGACTAATTAATAGTGACTGTAATTGATTAAAGGCTGTAAACTCACATAAGAAAAAAAAAACAATATCAAGGCGCTAAATGAAAAATCATATCCTAATAATAAACCGCTCTAATAAGTGAAAATGTTTCTTTTCTTCAAAACTGCTCGCGAGTATCTTCCAAAAATATATTTTTAAAAATATAATATCCATATTTTTAAAAAAATTTCGTTGTGTATGCATGTACGTGTGTATGCGTATATCAAAGTAGAGTGTAAAACTAGTTGCGTAAAAATGTAATATTCACGTCGCCATGATTCACTGGACTAAATAATCACGAGCAATTTAATACATGCTAATTTAATACATTTACACATTTATCTCATATTACGCTGATACTACTGAGATGTTTGCGCACAATGAGAAAGTCGATGCACGTAATAGGTGTTAGAAACGCATGTAGGCACTTGCCTTAGATATCCAACGAGTAATAATTCAAAATGATACAATACGATGATGTACTGTAGTCTAACTAGAACACATAGGATGATATTAATTTTTCATTCTGCTTACAATAATGCATTTTTAATATACGCTGAACAAAGCTAAACTAACTGTCGGATGCAAAATATTTCAAATAAAAATATTTTGCGTTTCGGTTTTTTTTGAAATTAATTCATATTGTTTATATTAAGAAACAAAAAATAATGACAATAAAGACAATATTGAAATATCGCGATTAATGTTCGCGTTCTTGTAAATGTTATCATTAGAAATCCATTGCGTTATTCGTGTCACGTTCAACAACAATCAAAATTACCGATTATCAGGTCTTATTGATATATATAAAAATATATGTATATGCGTCTCATCAATTCTTTCTGTTTCACAGCCTGTTTTAAATAAAACGTAGCATACTCATTGCCGATGATGTACAAGTGGCTAGATTTTTTTTCAATAGAATTAGTATTTGTATTACAATAAATTCTATTTAATTGAATTCTTCAAAGTCTCTCTTATGCTATAATTAATGATAGAACAATAACTTTATGTGTTCATTAGAAAGCTCGTTTATCAAACATCAAAGTTTGTCCGACAAGTATACAACTATTTAAAACACACTGTGCTGTCGTTGATTTAATTTTTCGGATTTTTGCTACAACTCAACAAAGATTCTTTAGATTTTTTGAAAGATTCAAACTCAAGATTTTTTACTTGTTTATCAGTAAAATTATATATAAAGTTTTTTCTCTCAGACTCGTCCATGATTTTTATTTGCAATTTGACCTAAAATAAAAATTCTTCTGTACACTCTGCATTCCGCGCACATTTCGCATTGAATGGACTACGTAATATTAAGCAACACAAATTTATCAAATAATAATTATAAAGATTAGAGTAAATTTCAAATTCGTATTAGAATCAACATTTATTCAAATATTCAATATTAATTTAGATAAGACGTTCTACTATAGAAGAGTAACATTCTTAATGGAAAATGTTAAAGACTTATCGCAAAAATCAACGTTCTTCATAAAATTGCTTCTCTAATAAATCTCGTAATCTATTAACGTATCTTCTTAATATTATTTGATTATATACTCTCTTTGAAATACAAGCATAATTTTACCACATTGTATATGATATAATACATAAAAGTTGTATTTAACAGTATAATGCAACCTCTCAATTTTGACAATTAAGAGATTTAAGAAAAATCAAAATTAATATTATTTATTTTTATATAATAAATGATAGCATAAAAGAATAAAATAATCAATTATATATTATATCAATTATAATTTAGTTCATGTAGATATTACGTAAGAATATTTACACGGAAAATAATGATCATTTTTGTCAATTGAAATTAAAAGGAACATTATAAGATACAGCTACTGTAATTAGATTAGAGATTTGGGACATTCCTTTCTAAAAAATTAATAAAGATAAAAAGATATAAGATGAACAGAATCATAGAATTATGATGAGAAATATAATAAACGCAATAAAAGTTGTGTAGCCTCTGGTGCAAAAACAGCGAATATTTACAGATTATTATTTCGGGAAGGCAGAGTAGATATGCTAATTTATCTGCTTGTCTCAATCGTTTCCTTTTATTTTATACAAACTATAGCTTACGTTTCTATATTCTGATATATTCTAATACCCTATATGTATACAATCTAATTTAATTGTAATACACACATCTCTCAGTCTATTCTGTACATACGATCGGTGTAAAGGAAATCCTCGCTTGTCGCTTTGTGCACTCAATAGATGTTTTAAAAGCCGATACAAAAAATCGACGGACATCTCGCCTCAATGACGCAACAGTACGCAACAATGTATTCCGGAAACGGACTGATTGCAATCATCGCTGTACTGAGAATATTTCGCAGCGTAACATCATCGTTGTTTGGGTCAATTTGTAATGTACCCTTATTTCAAGGTATATACCAATCTTAATAGTTAAGGTAACACGTATTATAGACCGTGTATTTAAAGTTGCTGCAAATGATGCAATCCCGTAATCATAAATAATTAATCATCTCGCGTAGAAACTACTTCGTATTATTCACAGAGAAAGGCGCGATATAAGATTCAAAAAATGGAATTAACATTCTTTTTCGGACAAATCGATTATATAATTATAAAGGCGTACATCACGGTTCATCCGTGATTCGTCCGCTGTCGGTATGAAATGAAATCCACAATTTTTCACAAAATAACAATCTAACAAAATAACACAGACGAGATACAGACGAATATTTTCATAATCGTGCGTATTAAGATAAAATGGGCATTCATATCTTCGTTCAATTGAATTTGGAGATGCGCACGCGCGCGTATGTGTGTGGAAGCACAAAAACAATTTTTTAATATGCATTGTGCAGTATTGTTTCTACTTGTGAACAGAAATTTCATAGATGTAGGTAAATGTAGACTGACTAGCGATGTTTTAGCATTTAAAAATATTTTGGCAAATACATATGAAAGCCACAACTGATAAAGAAATGTTTATCAATGTAAGATTGCTGTATCATAAGTCTCGCGCGATTATGCTATAATACTTTGCATCTTAAGTTCGCTCACTCGCTCGTTCGCTCGTAAATTATGCTCGAATAATGTACGATTTGTAATAGTTTGAATAAAAAAAAAAAAAAATTATTAATTATTAACTTTGCATCGCGAGTTGATAAATCGAGAGTCGTTATTATCGCAAACGCCCCGGAGCCTCGTGCGGAGCTAGCAGACGACACGAAGTGGGCTAGTGAATCCTAGGACGAAGAATGTCGTTTTCCTAGACACCAGCTTCCGTGTCTGTGGTACTGCCATGGTACTCCTGGGACTGAGAAAGGGAAAAAAGTGCATCCAGGCCTAATGATTCAACTGAATCTGGCGCGGATCTCGACTATGTTCAACACAAAAAAAAGACTGCCTCTTTTAAAAACTATAGTCGAATATATAACGAAACAAATGTAACAAAGGCGGAAAAGTGAAATCTTGTCGAATTAAATTTCACGATGTGGGATGTTTACATATGTTCGCATGCATATTTATTATATAAAACAAAATGTAAAATGTGGCCGATGTATACGATGATAATATACAGAATCCGATAATGTACATGTTCTTGTGAATTTTACAAAATTAAAAAAGGAGAAAAAACGGTATACATTATGTTTTTCCGAACACTTTTTTCCTTACCGATGCACTTTGATCGGCTTCTTTACAGTTGCTACAAATATAATCATCTTCCTCCGCAATTTCTGTACGATCCAATCCGACACAATGCATATGGAACCAACCTTCGCAGCCACCATCACACTGAACCCAATCAACTTCCTTACCTAAATAACAAATAAAATAAATACGTGCTGAAATATAGACAAAATAAAAATATAATTTAAAAAATAAATGAGGGTATAATCAAAAACTCTCAAATCAAATTATATATACAAAAATAACATTTATATAACATATATTTGACATATACTATGTGATCAAAAAATTTATGTACACGATTATTGAGAATATAATGTTTATTATTGACATTATCCATTGTATATAGCACGCATATAAATATTTTATATGTATCGTGTGTGTGTGTGTGTGTGTGTGTGTGTGTGTGTGTGTGTGTGTGTGTGTGTGTGTGTGTGTGTGTGTGTGTGTGTGTGTGTGTGTGTGTGTGTGTGTGTGTGTGTGTGTGTGTGTGTGTGTGTGTGTGTGTGTGTGTGTGTGTGTGTGTGTGTGTGTGTGTGTGTGTGTGTGTGTGTGTGTGTGTGTGTGTGTGTGTGTGTGTGTAGTGTGTGTGTGTAGTGT
>NW_012130075.1:4641118-4647984 GCF_000143395.1 Atta cephalotes
AGAGAGAGAGAGAAAACATTTATAACGTTTAGAAGGTATCATTAAAACCATGTTGTGAATATATAATTGTAGACAATATCCTTACCACTAGGCCGTAAGCAATTAACCGCCGCGCAATCATCCTCCTCATCCGAACTTTCTTGCTTAGTCTTCTTTGTGCGGTTACCACCTCGTTTTCTAGGGCTTTCCTCACCTTCGCTTTTGCGTTTCATCTGCAATTCATAATTAACTGAAATTGAGCTGTTCAATGTTCGCGAAACTAAAAATTATCGATTGTCAGTCATTAAAAAATGTCTCGAATTCAAACTTCTTACACGTAATCGATTTATTGTTCACAAAATAGATCTACAATAAAATTAAATAATTTCATCATGAATATATTTTACGTGAAATGTAAATTTACTATGAAAATTTAATTTGATATTTCTAACAAAATGAATATTTTTATTACAAATTTTTAATACAAAAGATTTAATTCGAGACATGATTGTTATTTACATTATTGTTGAGGAATTAAGTACCTTTCGAGGTCCACGTTTCATAGGAACCGGTGAACTGCTCTGCCTCTTCTCCTTAGTGATAGGGCCGCTGCTTTTGCTACGTTTAATTACATTTTTCTCTTCAACTTTTTGACGTCCAACTTTCTTAAGTAATTCAAACTCCTCCGATTTCCTCTTTCTACCCCGTTTCTTCACATCTTTCACCTCCTGATTTGCTTGAACTTCCTCAAGCGATTTGTATTTTCGCATAGTGTTGTGGCTATTCATATAACTCAGTATACGCCAAATGTGTTGTGTTTCGTCTAAAGCAACTTCTAATAAGTCACCTTCCATCATAAGTTCTTCCAAACGCAATCTCGTGCTTGAAGATAATGTGCCGAATGACTCATTGTCACTCGATTGAGTTTTCCGCCGAATTTTCGAGACTGAAATAATACAAAATGCAATTATCTACTGATTAAATATTTTCAACATAATGCTTATATTTCATATCGCAATTCGAGAAACTTACTATACGAATATGCGTGTTCGTTACTATTGAAAGTACTACATGTTGGTTCATCATCCAGAGCAATAACATCGTCATCGTCGTCCTAAAGTATTAAAAATATTCATATATGTATATTTTGTTTTGTTATTTATAAATAACAATTGTTTGTAATGGATAGATTTATTGTAACTCATAATCAATACTCACAGCAGTACTAGGCGTGCTATCGTCCGAATGTACTCCGCTGAGGGGCGCGATAGCTTGCACTCTTTGATGCAGTTCAGGATTATTCGCTGCCTTTTTCAACTCGCTACTGATAATTTTTTCCGTTTTCTCCCTTGCCGCAGCTTCTACTAATTTTTGCGACATTACAGAAAGTTTTGCTAGTATCGATGAAACTTCGTCGGTAGATAATGCTTTCCTCGCTCGATCCTAATTAACATATGTTTAGCTAAAGACATGATTTGTTTAGACGATGAGAAAGATCATATTTGATGAGAATATCTACCTGCCAATTCATCGCACGTTCAGTTAAGCACTGCAACGCTTCTCCCTCCGGCAATCGGATCGGAATTTTTTGGAGACTCACTAAGAGAGCCAATATAGTTTCCAGACGAGGTCGTCGAGAACGTAGACAACATGGACACAAAAATTTCATATCCTTCGGCCCTGGCGATTTACCTTTGTACAGTGTCTTAGACAAAGGTACACAGTTTGCTGTGAAATAAAAATTCATACATTTTTATTAGATATTAATTAGAATTAGATAATAATATTTAGCTAGTTTCTGTTATTTAAACTGCTGTACTTACTGTGGAACCAATCTTTGCAAAGCTCGCACTGAAGCATAATGCCGAATCTCGGCCGCCGACAAACACAATACTTGGAATCTTCGGCTTCCGCTTTCATCTTCATTAAATTTCTCTCTCTTAAACTTCTCATTGCTTCCATTTCGCGTTGTTCTGCAAGCTTAAAGGCAGCTACCACATTCGCCGAGTCACTGGAATCGTCCAATTTTGTATCACAAACACAAACAGCGCCTACGGATTCGTCGCCCTTGTTCTTCTTAGTTTTCATCGCCTGTACGCCGACGCCGATTCGCGGCGACAGAGCTTCCATCAGCGTATAGTGCGAATTTTTCCTCAAAAAAGTTCTCGCGGTCCTTTCTTTCCATGTTTTCGCCTCCAAGAGAGTAGATTCCAACGTTGGAAGATCATTTAGATGCAAAGGGATATTTCTTCCCTTTCTTAACAAGTCATCCAATGTATCGTAATAAGGAAAGTTTTCTCTCGCTCGTATATCATCAAACAATTTCGTCCAATTCTTTGCTTTGTTCAGTATATCTTGAAGAGTATCCAAACTCGGTAAATACGCTTCAACTTCATCTGCTTCGTGAATAAACTCCTCTACAGCTGCAATGGTTCGTCTATTTTTGGTGTTAAGAAACACTTTGGCTTTTTCTTCCCACTTATCGATTGCCTTTGTTAACGCGTGCAATTCTGACAATGTATTTTCAATACTGACATGAGGTGGTATTGTCATGCCTTTTTCGATTAACTTAATCACCTCTTCACGACTAACAGATTTTGGATCATCTTGGAGAGATTTTACTTCATCTAGCCACTGTATTTGTGTCAATTTCTGTAAAATAAAATAGATTTTATTAAAACAAATTTTTTCTGATGAAAAAATTAAATGTACATCTATATATGATTACATACTTGTTTCAATCGTACTAGTTGAGGTAATTCAATACAGATAGAATCACCAAAATCAATGCATTTCTCTAATTTCTCAATGTCGCAATCTTCTTTGGATTCCAATTCTGCTGCATCTTTTTGAAATTGTAATACTTGATCGAGTATAAATTTTACACCATCTGATTCCTTAAGTTCACAGCATAGATTGGTTATTTCCTTATAGAAAAGTGTTAATTCTTCTACAGTGAGTTTATACTTGGTATCAACTGTCTGCCTAGTTCTATAAAAATGAGAATTTTATGAAAACAAATAGCAATATTCATAATACAAAATATCGCAATAAAATCTTTACTAACCTTGTGCGTTGTTTATTGTTTAATAGCTGTTGTGCAACGCTCGCACATTTCTCAGCATCTTGCACAGCGGTTGTTAAAGCTGTCAATAACTCACTTTCGGGGAATTTTTTGTTCTCAGCTTCATTCAGAAGTTCTTTCAACTCGTTTAATTCAATTTTATCATTCTTAGGATCCATCGCTTCTCTCACTTTGGCTACCCACGAGTCAAATGACTCAGCTTTCAATTTTAATTTTTGCAACATGATAGGTAATTCGTCTAACGTATATCGATAACGCAGCGTATGCTTCTCTGGTGGACACGTACATAAATCAGCAAAGTGTCTCAGGCAAACTAACTGCGAGCTGTGGCACGAACATGTAACCGCACTCAAAAAACAAGTAGTCTTGCATGCTTCGCACTGTCTCTCGTCATCTGGTAGAAGCTCGAAAGCCTCGCGTTCTGCCTCAGTCACACCCTGAACAGAACAAGTTATCCAAGTTCATACACAAATACGATAAATCTATCTCCATTACACTTTAGCATTTTTCAACGAAACAAATGACGCGCAGATAACACGTTAAAAGAAATATTGATTTAAAAATCGTATTTCACCGAGACGCACACGTATGCACACGTATCCATTTCCAGAAGGAACACAAATGTAACGCTCTGCAACGTCCTGCTTCGAGGATATGGCGCACAAACACGTGCTTCTAGAAAGTTGTACGAAACAGACGCGAGAAACCAAGTTGCGCGTTTAGCATCATGGCACACAAGACTTGGAAAACATAACCTTTTTACTCACCTATATGTAAGTTATATAACTAGAATAAAGGCGAAACGAATAAGCATCAGTCAGTCAAGGCCAAGCGCCACGACTACGACTCTCGAGAATGCAACGATAACAGCAGGTTCGACGGAATCAGCAATAATGAAAATACGTGGCGACATTAATTACGTATCTAACGTGGACAGGCGGTCCAATGGCAATGCAAGCTCTGAATGGTTCATGGTTGGTGGCTAGCGCGAGGGGCACGCCGCAGCCACAGCCACACGATGTGTGTATATACGAATTTTGCCGCGCGGGCGGCGCGGCGGGTCGCGTCGCATCACATCGCGTGTGCATATGTGTGTTCACGTGTAGTGGCGCGTGCGCGCGCTCTTGGCACATAACGTACTACTTGGCCTAAATATATTGACCTTTCACGACAAAACAGTATTGCCAGTATTCACACATTAGAACTTATTCCTTAGAAACAAGATCGTATTCATATGCCAGAGTTTTCAGCACAGATTCTATCGATTTTTAGCGCAGAAAACTAACTTTTATACATACTCAACTATATAGAATTAATGTTACATTTACATTAAATACGGAATATGAATATGAAATATTTTTTTCATTATATCATGAAAAATAGAATATTTTATTTACATTTTGAATCAATAAATAAATTATATTGTTGCGTTCAGCAACAATAGTAGCAGTTAAAGAATAAAAATATAAAAGTCAGAGGTTCATTGTAAAACAATTTTGATATTAAATATTAAAAAAAATATTAAAAAGATATTAAATATATAAAATTACAAATAATAAATTTTCATCAAAAGAGTGTCATAAAATGTTACAAGTTTTCATGTTTAGAAATGTAATGTATTAAATATTGTATAAATTATATAACTCTTACCCATTCTAGCAAATTTTTCCGTAATTTTTTCTCATCCTCCACCATTTGCAACATATCGTGATACGTGGCGGTTGCGACTCCGATATCTAATGAATCTGGATCCAATGACATTTTACAAACTAGCTCATCATGGGAAAACACACAGAATCTTCTTAAATTTGAATAATGCGTGATGCAATCTCGTCCAATCTTAAGCTGATAAAAAAGAAACAATTTATAGTGTATTTGTACAATTTGTATACAATCGTGATATACAGTGTCCCAAAATAATCGCCAAATATTTTATAGACAGATAGAGCGAACTAAACTGAGTTGAACAGTCCTCTACCATTTTGCAATTTTCGCAATAGTTAACAAAATATTAATTACCAAAAATTGCCGAAAATTGGGCTTCAATAATTTTTTATTCAAATACTATCAATTTTACAGAAAAATTGTAAGAGACAAAAATTGTTTATTTTCTTCTCCTAGAGCTCTAGGAATTTTTTCAGAATTTTTTATCAACTTTTTAATACTGTGTGTATATTTTCTTATTTTTACCAACAGAAATACCGTATTAAAAAATTATTCTGAAAAAATTCTTAAAGTTCTATGAGAAGAAAATAAATAATTTTTGTCTCTTGCAATTATTCTGTAAAATTGATAGTATTTGAGTAAAATAGTTATTGATTTTCGGCAATTTTCGGCAATTTTTAGTAAATGTTTAATGTTTTGTTAACTGTTGGAAAAATTGCAAAATGGTAAAGGACTTTTCGAGACTCAGTTTAGTCCGTTCTACCTGTTCATAAAATATTTGATCATTATTTTAGGACATCCTGTATATGTAAAGTTTATAATTTGAATTTAAATAAAAAATAATACTATAAAATGGCTCAATAATAATAAATAAACATTAATAACAATAAGGGCTAGAAGCTAGATTTCAATATATGTATTTAAATTTTAAACAGACATTTCGACCTTATCGTTAGATCATCTTTAGTGTATACATAGATGACCTGATGATAAAGTCGAAATGTCTGTTTAAAATTTAAATATATTGAAATCTGACTTGTAGCCCTTATTGTTATTAATGTTTATAAATTTAAATTGAATGTTCTAATACTTCAATTGCTTTTATTTTATTCGTATTTGAACAAACTCGAATATATCATAATTTATATACCCAATCTGCAGGTGCAAAATTGACAGCTTCTGCAAAGTTGTAACCCTGATTAAAGCCTGCGTGGTATGCTCTCGGAAATGTCACAACAAATTCACCTGCATGTTGATCTGTTCTAAATACTGGTACTCCTGTTAAACAATTACAAAATTATATCAATTATAAACTTAGAAAATGCAGTTGCGTATGTTAGATAAATATCAAATAGTCTGAATTAGAAATGAATTCTAAATATCTTAATCCTCTTTTTTACGGGAGAAAAAAAAATCTTATTTTATTACAATTTTAATTACATGTAAAAATCTTATACCTTCACTTGTCAATATGTTTGGATTCATGATAGTAACAAGTTGATGCAACAAATCGGGTTGGCTATGAAATAGCTCTGGAGCGGCGGACTTCATGGATTGTTCGAAGCGTTCCGCTTGAGAACCTGGTACTCCATACCATGTCTTTGGTTCGCCCCAATGTAGATAATTAATAGAATAGCTCCAATGATCTTCATTGTGCCAACAGAATGTTGCGAAGCACATGCCGACATACATCCAAGGAACTTTCATGCCACTAATGTCAGCATTGATGTGACCCAAAACACTTCCATGTAGAACTGGCAAATTATTCAAATTCCACGAAGATTCAGCATACTCTTGATCACAAGTGAATAAATTAACGCTGGTTTTGGTTGGAAATCCGGATCCATGATCCATCGTATGCAAATCGGCACCGTACTCTACAGTCACGTCTTCATCAATAGACGAGACTATTCGCCAAAACTCCTTTTCCACTAGTGATGTTGGAACCATCTACAAAAAAAATTATTAAATGTATAATGAAGATAAAAAAATTTACGCGCACACACACACACACACACACACACACACACACACACACACACACACACACACACACTATTCTACAATAACGTACAACAATATACTACATGACACGAGACTATTAATTAAAGTAACGTCGTCTCTTAGTAATTGTACG
>NW_012130075.1:4648004-4650214 GCF_000143395.1 Atta cephalotes
AACCTTTACCTTACCTACGTACGTATAGTTAGTAACGTAACTACTAACTAAAAACTTAAAATTAAAATTAATATAATAAGTAAGTAATAAAAATTAAACGTAACGACACACACACACACACACACACACACACACACACACACACACACACACACACACACACATTTCTCATAACGGTCAACAATGACTTACATGCACAGGCATATTAAAGTAGTCGCTCTTGAATTGATCGGCCATTTCTCCGAATTGCTGCAGTGTGTATTCTCTCTGCGCTTGTTCGAAACCAAATGCCTCCATTGGCTTCGAGACCTCTTCGGCAACGCACTTGGGACATCGCCAATCTCCCTTTGGTATTTCCGTCAATGGTGGCATAAGGCAAAACGTGTGATAACTGTCATCACATCCGTCACATAGTAACATATTTTCTTCATTGTCGCCTCTTCCGCAATTATGACAAATATATTTTGCCAACTAAATAAGAATAAAAGAAAAGATGATACAATTAAATTAGTTATTTAATTATATTTGTTATATTTTTTTCATTGTAAAATATTGTAATATAAGGAGAAGGCCAAATTGTACTTACAGGATCAAAGTCGTAAACGAGTTTCAAGCCACGCGTTTTATTAGATTTTTTTCCCTCTTTGGTATTAAAGCCGGCCATTTTCGGGCCTGGTCCGTAAAATTGTAACTTTTTAAGTTCTTTACTTTTATCTAAATCGCAACTGAAATATCTGCTCTTAATCTTGTCCTTGCACTCATTGTCTGAGTCGCATTCCTCCTTGCAATCTTCCTGTTTAATCGATACATCTTGCTTTTCTTCTTGTCCGGAAAATCGCTTAGATCGTCGCGAGAATTTTTCATTCGGTGGTTTAATTTGCTGCCGAGATATTATGCCATGTGGCTTATAATCACGATCTTTCTTCTCATTAACGTCTGAGTCCGGTTCAATTTTCTATAACAAAAGGATAGTTTATAATTAACTATAAAAAATAATTGCATAATTTATATATACATATATATATATATATTAGGTTAAACAAATTACAAATAATTAATTTTATAAGAATTTCAAAATTGGCATTGTAATGAATAATTTCTTGTAGATCAAAACTTGACTTACAATATCTGACAATGTCTTTCCTTGCTTAAAAACGTCAAACGGATATAAAATTCTCTCATAGTGATTCTTCAATATGCTGCCTACACTTCGTCCAGATGGATAACCCAATTTATTGGCAATTTTTGCCCATCTTCTTTCCTTAGTCACAGTTTCTATACCGCCTATAAATAACACATAGAAATAAAATGTATAAAGTGCGGAATAAATAAAATATATATAAATAAAACTTACCTTCGTCCGTGACTATTTTGTGTAAGGAATACAAGTCCAGAGCCTTACGTTCTACAAGCGGAATTTTCAAGGAGGAACCTTGAAGCTCCCAAAACTTTGCAATTTGATCTAAAAAATTAAGCTTTATCCTGGTTTTGGCTTCTAATTCATTTAACCTTTGTATTCTCGGAACAAATTTGAACTTGTCTACGTCCACGGCAAATGGTGGCTGCCAGTTCTGTAACAAGCCATATAATATTTTATAGATATCAAAGAAATTTGATTTAACAATTTTATATTGAGAATACGAGGATAAGGGAAAAAATTCTCGGTTTTGTCTTTTCCTCGTTCCTTTCTCTTACATTTCTATATATAAAGTTCAAGTTCTGAAAAGTATTCTCGATTTCAGTCGATGGATGGTTATATACGTTCTTCACATCGACAACGGATATTACTTATTCAAGGAGTTGAAGATCCGGTACTACTTCGGGTCGTAACTAGAGGCGCAGCTAGTATACGTGGCCCTTTGCTGTAATATAACTAACGTTCGATAGCGCAACGATAAGAAGATAATTAAGTTTTCAACAAACTTTGCCTCCTTAGATACGTACAGTATACACATCAGATTAAATTTCGAATGAAAATGTTAGTGTGTAGATTTTATCTATCTTTCATTGGGATCTGATAAAAACTCTAGCCATGTATTTTACCGGCATGAATGTAATATAATATTATGATATAAAATGATTCGCAGGAAATCTCTAATTAAATATACACACACACACACACATACACACACACACACACACATGTACACACACACACACACACACACACACACACACACACACACACAGAGATTATTTATACTAATAAA
>NW_012130075.1:4650932-4665819 GCF_000143395.1 Atta cephalotes
CAGAGATATTTTTATCTATAAAATGGCAATCGCATTGTTATTTGTATTTTATCTGCAATGAACTTGAAATTCTTCATTTGGCTCAGTCAGTACGGCAAAATCTAAATTTTTTTCTATTGAGATATTTATATATATGATTAATCAATATCTCATAATATACCCTGCATAAGAGTGTAACAATCGTGTCTCTAAATATATATCTATATATTCTATATATAAATTTTCCCATGTGTAAATTATGTTCTAAAATAATTAAAATAATCAATAAACACTCTGAAAGCTTGCTTATATGATGAGCACAAAGATTATTTGATTTAAAAAAACGTAAAAAATGAGGTACACACAAATCTCGTGCATGTGATATGTAGCTCTAATTAATTACACATTTTTATAAATTTTTTTTATTCTATGACAAATGATTTATATTGCATTGTTTATAAAAAGATTAGATTCAATAAATTATATAATTTTAATGGAGCAAATAAATGATATTGAAGTTACGAGAACTCAAATATTTGAACAGAATTGGAAAGGAAAAAAGGTCGATCTGAGAAGAATTTACAATTAGATAATATTAATATGTGGTTCCATCCAGCATTGTATGCGCGGCGATATTTTAATATCGCAACAAAGTATAATCCAAATAATTTAATTTTACTTAACGCTATGTTGAAATGCTAGTAATCGTAAAGTCCATTAATCAAGCAATCGTTTTACGAGTGTCCAACGCCCGTGTGTAACGTCGCGCACTTCCTACGACACAACTTCCGTAATGGCGGCATCTCGGGAAAATATCAGCTCTCTAGAAAGTATTAAAGGTCTTTTCATTGAGTGTATCACTCTTCTATCGTGCTCAATACCGGAGCAAGTTGATTTGAACAAAAATTAAAGAGAGAGAGAGAGAGGGCGAGAGAGAGAGCAGAAAATTCTCGGAAAGCAGAATTCCGACGCGCATATTTATCGTGATACGTAGAGTAGACAAATTTATATTACGATTCTTTCTATCTGGAAAAGATGGTGATTTAAAGATGATAATTATAATAACCCGGAAGCAAATGAAATATGGGCAAATCCGGATAAATTTAAAAGAAATCTTGAATTAGGATTATATACAGCTAAATTTTTGTACACTCAACAATTATACTATAAACATGTATTAGATCAACGAAAAAAATGATTTTATATTTTTTAAATTTAGTCTTACAATGTACAAACATCAACAGGATACATAGAGGTATTTCGAGTATCAAGTGCATATTATGTATACGTATTCTAGATACGACGCGGTCACCCCGAGAGCCTCGCGCCCAACTCTGATGTGACGTCATAAATATCATTCTTTTATTGATTCTCTTTGGAAGAATTCGCGAATGACAAGATTTTTGATAAATCTACGCTTCACTACCTTATTGGATTTTCAACGATCGCGCTTTGAAAATTTCGAAGCAAATCGAAGATAAATTTGCCGCAGTTTACCTCGTTATTTCCAGCTCGTTTTTGCAAAATGTCGAGAGTACCTCGATTCCATGTACATTCGTGTATATGATTCGTGTACATTCCATGTACTTCTCTCGAACGACAAAAGCGACATTTGTGATCGGAATATTTGAAAATTCATTTCAAAAGGATTAAAAAATCACAGCTTTGTTGCGGGATGAAATAAAACTCGAAAATCTACATTTAAAAAAAATTAAATACAAGATTAATGAATTCTATTATATTTGCTTGTCTAGTTTTTATCAATATTAACGCTATTATGATAAAGATTACTCGAAAATTAGCTGACATTGCGCACTGTCTTTGACAAATTTCCACATCACATTACACTTTTTCACGTAAGTTCCAGATAAGTACTAGAAGAATAAACAAAACAGGTCCGAGCTTTCCTTCCGATATGATATGTTGAAAATGATTAGATAAAATAAACAATGCGTATTGTATCATAAATTATGCATCACTCGTCAATTGTTGATCGTATCGGGGAACAGAACGTTATAGAGATTGTTTATAGAATAAATTTCTTTTAGCAGAGATAAAGAAGGGGAGGAGTAGGAGAGAGAAGAGAGAATAAACAATCAGCTACAGCCGGACCAATTATTAGGTATCGATTAGCTGGCGTAGGTAAAAATCAATAATTACTTGAGAGTTTGTGGCGCGCCTTGACGCTTTTGACGGGCAGACTTATACTTCGAAGAAGAATGACGCGAATATAATCGCAAATGCGTTATCGTTTCACCTTCGCACGGTAATGTTTTCTCTGAGAATTGGTCGCGATCTCTACGGTTATTAGAGATTACCATTATCTCGATGTGCTGAAAATTTGTGATGCGAAGCAGTGCAGTCGGAAATTTCTCAGATGAGTAGAACTATTTCTCTCAGGAGAGAAAAGTACATTGTAGGAAAAAGAAAACGCAAAAACATGAAATTTTAGCCTTCAAATATGTAAGTCGGATACGATCGCTACGCTTATAAATGTATTCAGCAATTGTCATTAGATAAATGTCTATGCATTTTTTTTAAAAGATATTCTCGAACACCTATATCGCGAAATCTCGTCGATGACATTTCTACATTTGTCACGCATCTGGTTTAGCGTCGATTTACGCGAGCCAAGAAACATTATTCGCGAATATCTGTCCCAATATTCGCTCTACCCACGGTTTTAGGAAGAAAAGTCATGATTTCCGGCGTCATTGGAATTTTTCCTCTTTATATGCGGAAACAAGATGGTGGCGTAAATCGTTTCTAATGGTGGCATAAACCAACGACGTGCGATGAACGAATAACGAAGCCATCCACTCGGGAAACGACCAAACAACGCTTACAGGTGGGAAGATCGCGAAAGATTTCGCGTTGGCAAATAGAACCGAATCACACGGGAGAGCCCTGCTATGGTCGAGAGCTCGCCGAGTGAAAGGTGACGACAGCGCGGAAAAAAATTATGTCATGCAGCGGTCTGCAACGAGTCTAGTGATGAGATTCCCTTGGAATACAGGAATACGCCCTTGATGAAGACTACAATTTTGTCGAGGTCCGGTGATTTTCGAGACGCACCCGAACCAAGATATCGAAGGGTGTGAAAGCGACGACGAGAGTTTATTCGTCACATTCGGAAAGCGCATTCGTTACTTGCGCAAGAATAACGGGGATCGCGTCGACGCGCGACGTCGCGAAATGTTCTGCCATTAAAATCGAAACAAATCTTGCGATTTGTTCTTTCCTCTTTCCCCAGTTTTTCCGAAAAGGTGACCATCGTGTCCTCTCGGCCATTTTACATGGCGGTCGTCGCACCGATCGCAGTTATCATAATTTAAACGTGAACCGATCACGACTGATTTTTATTTAATTTGTATGGATGTTTCCATTATTGTTTTATTGATATATCATCATTGTCATCGATGTCATTTTTGAAAAGTATTGTCGAACGGAGAAAAGATTTTTTTCCTCTCACTTTGTTTAATCTCTGGCGTCTATTCTTTTTCCCAGTTTTTTTTCCCTTCTCGCAGTTTTGCCCGACGTAATGCGTGATACGTGATACGTACGGTTGTTACATTTCACAAACGAAAAAAACATGGAGACCCCGTAGAAAAAACGATGTGCGAATTTATGGAATCATGTGGAAGATTCGTACCATTAGACCTTCTTTTTCGTTTTCGTCGCCGTCGTCAACATATTGTAATCGTCGTCGAGAGAGAAGGAGAGAGAATGAGAGAGAGAGATGGTATTTAAAAAAATGCATCGTAGTACACAAAAACGAGGTCGCGCACTCCTTATTCGAGGATATGCCTTTTCTCTTAGGTTGTATGAGAAAAGAAAGCGGAAGAATCCTGTCGACGATAATGACGATGACGACGACGACGACGACGACGACAATGTCGATGATGACACGGAGGGTAATGTTTCAAAGAGATGACGCGCATAGGATTCGCCATGTGTCCGCTGACGGTCGAGTTGTGCTACTCACGGGTGGCGGTTTAATCTTGCAGATGCCGGACCTCTCGGCGATCGGTCGTATCTTGGCGATGTAGGCGAGGGGGTCGTGGAACTCCTCGTTGGTCGGCTCAAACACCGGTGCTTCCGGCGGTACCGTGAACTCAAAGTCGGTCTCGGTGCGATCGCAAGCCATATCTTGGGCGCAACGTGGTTGATTCCCATTCCCACAGGGACGATTTTCGAGACTTCTCGAGCCCATGATTCCGATTTCAGAGGCACTTGTAGCTACTTCCGACGCGTCACGCGTTGGCTAGCATGCACGCACTTAAAATTCGAGCGAAAGCCTCGGCGCCAGGCACCACGAGTAGGACGTCGTCTCACGTCGCTACTCGACCCGGATTAGTCGCGCAAGCACATTGCCACGAGTTCCCGGATCGATCATGTTCCTTGATGTCGGTGTTCCAATCGTTGTTGTTGTTATTGTTGTTGTTACTGCTGCTGCTGCTGCTGCTGCTACTACTATTACTACTATTACTACTGCTGTTGCTTGACAATAAACGACGCGCGAATCACGCGGATGCAGCATCGACGTTACGTGAAGCCTCACACGACACACACCACTCACCGCTCACCGCGACTGCTGACCACCTCCTCTCCTCAGTCCTCTACTCCTAGTCCTCTTCGTGTTGCGCTCACGCTCACGCTCACATCGCTCATCCCTTCCCTTCCCTTCCCTTCCCTACGCAGTCCACCGCAGCCTGACCTGTCGCACGTCGCACTCGTACAGCGTTAACAGCGTACTTGAGCAACGGTTCGACGACTGCGCCATCGACGGACGAGTAGTAGACGAGTCATAAGATCCGTTTCGTCGTCGATTCCACAGATTTATCCGCTTTGTGTGATAATTGTGGCTGATCACAGAGATGCCACATTGCAGACGAGTCACACATCAGAAAATCGAGTAGAGGGAACGCGCATACTCCAGCATACTCCACGCCACGAAGAGATCAGAGAAGGCACCTGCGTAGCTGCATTGCCAGCGCTGCGCCGTCGCGCATCCCCTCCACATACCATAAACCATTCATCTTGCCACTGCTTAAGCTCATGGCACATACAAAAACATAAGACCGTAAGGGTCTAAGCACAAGAATTGTCGTAATGCTTACTTAGACTTAAATTATCGACGTAAGTAACATACAAGCTTTCACGTATGACGTACAACTTATTGCCATGTCTCCAAGAGATCGTATGTCATACGCCAAAGCTTGTGCGTTACTTACGTCTATAACTTAAATCTCTAATGCTCATATTCATAGTCAGACGTTGTACTTAAGGCTTCCTTAAATTTATCTTTAGATACTCTACGAATTATTTCATTGGCTGCTGAATATCTAAAGATAAGAATATTAAGGAAGCCTTAAGTACAAGGTCTGACTATGAATACGGGCATAAGTAAGTGTACGACAATTCTTGTGCTCAGATCCGAGTGTACGTCTACAATGGGCAGTAGCAATAGTGGATTAAGGAGTAGGTTAGAAATCGAATCATAGTTGAATGAGAGAAAAATAATCAACTATGATTGGTCGATTTTTACACCTATTTTTTAATTCTAATTGACTGCATAAGATTGGATTCGCTACTGGTCTTATGGTCTCTACCGTGATTGGGTAATTCGTTTACTGATTACGGCCTTACGTTTTTGTATGAGTTTTATCACTGCTGTTCTTTGGGGCTGCGCACAATAAAAGGAACAAAGAATAGAGAGAATAAGAATTCACACTTTGATGGAACTCGCAGTAGGCAGCATTTAGTTTGTCTGCTTCTGTCTTTTCGAGTTCTGATTGGCTTCCGCTTTTCCGCTTTCCGCTTTTCCGTCAAGATGTGAACTAGGCCTAAGAACTTTAACCTATTAGAAATCATGTATTATGGAATATATAGTTTCTGATAGGCTGAATTCTTATTTTCTATTCTCTGTTCCTTGTACCTTTTATTATGCGGAACTCTTTTCTCGCTGCACTGAATTATAATCTGAAAATTTACCTTTTTGTTTTTTCACTAAACTTTATACGTATACTTATTTCATTTTAAATAATATAACTAGTTGAGCTAGAAAGAACAGACCTTAGTACACAATTTCGCTATTCTCGCTGAGCGTGACGTCGGGAATTTGCGCGGATCGCGGATTATATCGCCGGCGACGGGGTGGCGACTCAGGCTTACTTAAATTATCGACGTAAATAACACAAGCTTTCACGTATGACGTACAATTTATTGCTATGTCTTCAAGAGACGGCAATAAATCGTACGTCATAGCTTGTGCATTACTTACGTCTACAACTTAAGTTTCTAATGCTCGTATTCATAGTCAGACCTTGTACTTAAGGCTTCCTTAAATTTATCTTTAGATATACTCTACGAATTATTTCATTGGCGCCGCGCATCAGAAAGAAGGTTCGTGATGTGTGATGCGTTACTTTTCGCTTCGCGACAATGATTATGTAAAGCCGATTCTACATTAGTTGTAAGCCGATCGCAAATTTGTTGCGACAGCCAATCTGAAGTTTGCATTTCGAAATTAACGCTTCATATTGATTGTCGTAAACAAATTTGCGATCGGCTTACAATTAATGTAAAACCGGCTTAAAATATCGTACAAAGGCTGCGCGCTCATGGGGGAAAGATGTCTCGCTAGATAATCAACTCTTTTATGCGTGCGCAGCGTCGATCAACGTCAATTTATATCAGATTGTCGAGAGAGAAAGAAACGTAGATCACGCAGAACGTAGATTTCATATTTTCGTCAACGATCTATATGTGCAACGAAAATGCGTCCATTGATACATACCCATCCCACAATGCTCAGTATCGTGTAACGCATTTTTTTTTGTAACCGCAAAATAAGAAATAGACATTTTATATGACAAAAGAACATATTTACCTATATATGTATGAAATAACAATTAAATTTGCTTTTCCGAAATCGCAGCAAACTTCATTGGTATTATCTACGCATTAATTATGTCGATTTATCCAATGAGAAATAAAGATAAAACTGCAGAAAAGGGGAGTCAATGATCTTAACTTTGTTGATATGTTGTCAAGGTCAAGGTCGGCAGGCGCTTCTCTTTTCTGCAATTTTAAACGAAACAAGAAAATATTTCCTAAGAATAGATTGCTCTAGTTAGTGCTTTTAAATCATTTAATCTGTTTTTTGTTCCTGCACTAGAACTCTCTCGCTTTCGACAAATGTTGAACATGTATTTATTTCACTTTTTAAGGCCGGAACCCATAATTCTTAATTTCAAGACAATCTCGAGCAACATCTTAAGATGTTAATACGGTTGGTCTGATTGGTTCATGACATCTTAAGTACTAGCTTAAGACAATCTCGAATCTTGAGCAACGTCTATGGAGCAACATCTGCTCTAAATTCCAAAAGTGTACATATATTGGCTGCATTTAGCGGACTCAACAGTTGAGTTTGTTGAACGCAGCCATAAAGAGCGTTAATATTCACCATAACTGTATGCCGTATGTCTTATGCCGTAATCTGTAAGAATTGACTAATTATAATCAAGTATTTCCCTCTTATTCTGCGGTAAGAAGAGAATACTCGAAGGTGATTGGTCAATTTCTTACGGTTTAAAATACTTATTATAGATTCGGATTTATTTTTTTGCATTGTGTCCGGAGTTTAAAACTAGAACAACACAGGCAATAGAAACAGGAAATAATAAATTTCAACCTATTAGGAATTGTGTATGCTAGAATGGACATTTTCTGATAGTTCTCTAACAGCACAAAGTCGACTCTAAGTCAACTCTGAATCGACTTTAGCTTCTAGACGTCTGAAAAATGGACCTAAGTCGACTTTAGACGGCTTGAAGACATCTCTAAGTCAATATCCCACTTTAAAGACGACTGTAAGCCGACTTCAAGTCAACTATTCTGTAGTTCGATTCATGCCCACATGCTCATGAACAACATTCATCCTTGTTGAACTATAGTTAAACAACAAGGACGAAATGATTCCACATTTAAATCTTATTAGCGTAAATCACATTAGACGTTCTAAAGTCAATATTGGAAGAACAAAATCGATTACACAGTCGACTCTAAAGGTCTGATTTAGCAAAGTCAACTTACAGTCGACATATCGACGTTTGTGCTGTTAGGGTTGAAATCTCTTATTCCCTGTTCCTATAGGCTGGCGTCTCATGACGCGAAAATTTACAACGGAACGAAACAGCGCAACCAATTACAACTTTGCAATCATTATTTTGATTTCTTTTCTGCAATTGTAATTGGTCTCGCTGTTCCGTTCCGCGCTAAATTTCCGCTCATGAAATACAGCCTCAGGTCTGTTTTTTATTGTTGCACTCTAAACCGGTTGTAAACAAATCTATATTTGTTTCACTTTAACTTATTGCATTGTGTGCCAGTTCAGAAAATGCAACAATAAAAAACGGACCTATTGTCTGTGCTTTTCATTGGCCCATATTCAGAACGTGCTTACACATATATTAGCGCGCTAACATATAATTTACGCATACTATAAAATTTTAGAGATAAAAGCACGTTCTGAATATGGGCCACTGTGTTTTCATCTTTAAAACCACAGCACAGACTTTTGCATAACGTATAGTGCATCAACTAATCAGAATTTTTCTTTTCTCCCTATTCTATGAAAAATAAGATTTTCGATTGGTTGATTTCCTTATGCACTATGCATTATGCGTTATGCAAAAGTCTGTGCGGCCATTAAGGCCATAGCACAGACGCATTCTACAATAAGCCATTAATTATAAATCAGAAGTTAGAAGCTGGAAATTGACTAATCACAATCGTCAATTTCCAATTTCTAATTTCTGATTTATGACTAATGACTTATTGTAGAATGGCCAAGACTCTTGCATGACACATAACGCATAGCGCATAAATGAATCATCAACTAATCAGAATCTTTCCTTTCCTCCCATTCTATGGAAAAGAAGAATTTCGATTGATTGATTTCCTTATGCACAATACATTATGCAAGAGTCTGTGCTGTGGCCATTAGTTTAGTCACAGAAAACAACTAGATTCTTGTATCAAATGTGCAACAGTATCAGCAGTATAATGCAATACCTTGTTTAACCATCAGATGGCACATCTTACAAAAGTATGTTGTGGAGTATAGGGAGAATCGATCATAAGGGTATCACGGTGATTGAGATCAGAGACACTTCTCTTTTCTTCTCTTGCCTATTGCATAGTGAGTATAAGAAAGTTACATAATTATTTTATGTTTTTGACACATTGTGTCTTGTGTTTTATTAAATATCTCTCGAAATGTAAATTTGGAATATTCAAAGACATTGTGAAGAATATTACAATTATACGAAATTGGTTATGTTTATTAAGTATGTGTTAAAGTTGTAACAAGTATGTATTTTCTAGACTTTAGTCAACATGGGGAAAGAGTTTGGAAACCTTTACAAAATTAATGGCATTGTTTTCTTTCACCTAAGTCCATACGAGCAAAAAGCCTTCAAAGGATTAATATCTGAAGGTGTACCAAATCTAATCCGTCGTTTCCAAGGCAGTGTATTTAAGATTACACCTTGTAAGTATATTTAGTAATTGCATATTTAATGAATTATTTATTTTATAATTTAATTATTTCTTAAATTATTCTTTTTGTTACAGTTTTCATGTTTTCTTATTTGCTTGTGAATTGGGCGAATGAGAAGAATTGTATTCTTTCTCGCAAAAATCCCAAGGACTATGAAAATGATACATAAATATATATACATATATATATAGGTGAATTTCCAGTTAATGATACTTAGTTTTTATTGTAAAATATCAATTAATCTTATCTTTAATTCTGAAATAAAAGAATTAATGATATTGTATCGAAAGTAGTATATGTATATGAAAATATTTGGGAGTTCTTCATAAATTTGTTGTTTTTCTCTTTTGTGGGTAATAAAAAGTAATAAAAAGTAATCGAATCGAACGCGAGTCGATTATGTTTGTACATCTATTTTTATTCAGTAAATTTAATTGTTTGTACAAATATATGTTTTTCAATTACAATTATTAGTACAAAAATGAAAATATATCTGTATCACTGCCAGTTATTAGACGAATAGTCAAATATGAATAATTAAATATTGTAACAAAATCTTGTTATAATTGATTTAGATTTTCAAACTTATTCGATTAATATTTCTTAATTTTTAAATCTATAAATTTTAAATTCAGATAATTTTCTTTTTTTTTTATATCGATGTTGATTATTAAACTCTCCTTGGACCCACACTATAAATGTGGCTCAAAGTGATAATGACTTGCGCTATAATTTGTTATTAATTGAACAAATAATTAAAAGATTTGTTGTTACGGCATCTGTTACGTACGCGCGACATTGTTAAATTGACCGCCATTTTAACCAATCCGGTAAATTAAACTGCATTTTCAACAGGTGTTTCCCTTTCCTCAAATTACACATTCTTTATAGTCTCCCTTTATAACAGGTAGTTCTATTGGTTCAAGAGATACCGGTCTTCGGATTTCTTCGTCTTTCATGGTGCATACGATGCAACTTGATTGTAGTGCCTCGCGCTAGGACTGTGCCATGATTAACGTGTATATTTGTTATTCAATTAAATACAACTATTTATTCATGTTATTCCATTTTCATAAAAAAAAAGAAACTAAAAAGTTGAAGAGATGAAAGCGTAGTAGGCTTATAACGAGAAATTGATCGTGCAGTATTCGAGATACGAGAGATCGTACGATCCTGAAGTATCTTGGCGAAGATTGCCGATTTGAACGCGAGTCCGAGCGCCATGTCGGTCTCGTAAACGTTGAACATTGAACCAATGGCACGTCGCGTTATCTGCGGCATACCTGGAGCGGCTGGAGCAGGTGAGTGAGTGAACGACGGTGCGTCGATCAGGGATTACGATCGGTCATCGGATTAGTCGCCGGAGTATTCGCGGTCGAGCATGTTCGGGACGTAGCTCCGCTGCTAGTTTTCTGTCGCCTCGGGATCGAGTGCCTCCCTCTCCCCGGCCCTCTGCCTGTTTCCGTTCTCTCAAGGTGTACGTGCGCGTGCCGCGTGCAGTGCGTTGTGAACAATTTGTAAATAAGGTAAGCGATCCCGTTTGTCGCGCGCTCGCTAAGCTACGATCGTGCGTCTTCTCTCATCTATTTTCTTCTCCTCGACGCGAATCTCACGAAATACTCAGGCAATTACACGAGACGAGACGAGATCGTCGCCGTCGTAAGTCGTAACAGCACCGTTGTATCTTGCAACGCCGCAAATCGTCCGGTCGCGCACACCTGTTGCCGTCTTCCGTAACGTAGGTATATATCGGGTATATCAGGTATATGGCCACGTTGCATTGCACAAAACGTTGCATTGCGTTGCGTGTCGTGCCTATTCCTGATTACTCCTGATTTGCGTCGCAGCTCACGTCGCCTGCGAGACGAAAGTCGAGACTGTCGAGAGGACGACGCATAGCAGATAAAAATCGCGCATAAGTCCTATTATCTTACCGTTGCGTTGTGGCGTATGTATCAACGCCATCAATTTGGAAGTTGGACATGCCATACTCTCGTTCCTTGACATACTGCATTTTCATCGCTCCAAATCACATGATCGTGAAATTCGTGATACTCGAATACTTACTACGCAATGGGAGGGGTATACCAACAAAATCCAAGTCACATGTCCAAATTGTGTCATCGCCACGAAATATTACAACAGGACGTGTACAAACGAAACCGAGTGAGGAAGGACACAAAATAATTGAATTTAATAAAAGCGTTTGATGTGCCGACTTTGCCTTTTCATTTTTAATTCACTGATGCGGAATTTCTGGCACAACCGGAAATATGTAATTATTGAAGAAATAAAGAATAGAAATCTCTCGGTATTTATCCCGTTAGTGTGGCATTTAAACTCGTCAATCTCACGTAAATTAAATTGTAATGTATAATTATATAAAAGCTAAAAATGACGAGAGAATTCGCTAGTTTTAAATTGCCTTTTAATTCGAAATTATTAATTAAAATTTTAGTTTCAAAGAGAAGAAATTTGTATTGATGTATTGTAGATTGTAGAACGTAAGGTGAATATATAAAAACTGACAAGGAGATGACAAGGCTAATTTGCCTCGATTTGCCTCGATATTATTGTATGAATCATAAATGTGAATCATCGACTTGTTTTACATATTTGAACATATCTAATATTTCTCTTTAGTTTCATAATATTTGGGAAAAATAATTTAAAAATCGTCTGCAGGAATGATAAGTTCTGTTTTGTTCGAATAGTAAAAATTGCACGAGAATATAATCGAATATAATCGATACGTTTCTCTGGTGACATTAAAACGAATGAAAGGACTGCTTGTACGAAGCGCAATTAATTAATTAAAGATTAAAGAATGCTATTTAAGATTGAAGTTCTTAATTGGACGATACGGGATCTTGATTGTCGGATAATTCATTGTATCCAGATCACGTCTTGATTTCTCCCAAGTCTCTCCATTCCAAAATATTGAAAAGAACATGTGTATCGCATGCATTTGTATAACAGTTAAAACCATATTGTATAAATTTTATTAATTTCTATTATCGGTAGAAGCTTGGCTGTAAAATCGACAATGGAAATAGTTATTATAATTGTAAAACTTTCAAAAATTATAATTTTCATTAATGCAAACGAAATTTCTGTGCAAAATTTATACTCTTTTAACGAGAAAGTACTCTTCAATCTCAAAAATCAATCGTAAAGATTATTCTTTACGATTCTTTTGTAAATGGCACGAACGCAACAGGGACAATAATGACATACGCTATTTATATTAGACGCGCACGGTCACTATAATAATTGTGATGTAGATAAGCTAATTCTTATCGAGCTATCATTATGATCTGATGATTCACCGATTGCCGACCTTTAATCATCCTCATTTTAGTCTATCTCTGATTGTAAAACGCGCAATTTCGTTCCCTCTTATCCTGTAAGCTTTTAATCAAATTCGAACATCGCAGTTTCAGAACTCGTATGTATGTACGACATGTATGTATTATCTATAAATAACAGTTATATACGAATAATAGCTAATTACGTGTAGAATATAGCTTGATTGTATGGTCTTAATTTAATTTTTACTTTATTTAAAATTAAACTTGGATATATAAAAATAAATCACGGTAATAATCATACGGTATGAATATCCATTTTATAAAGATAAGTTACATATAGTAATTACACATTTAAACATCTCTCTTGTCCATTGTATGCAGTATAGCTTTTTTTTTGTCACAGCCTTCTTTTTTTATTTTTACGTTTTTTTAAATATACAACATAAATCGTGTAAAGTACTCTTCTTAAAAGACAGTTATTGTCACCGTTTGTCAAGACGCAATCACATCATAGCATCTCGTAAAGAGAGATCTCGCACTGTTTCGCAGCATCGGAACCACACGAGAATCGTACGTAATGTCGGCGCCTTTTCATTCAGGGTTTAAGTCCACGACGGGGACGTGTCTCGTAAGGCGAGAAGAGCAATAAACATCTCCAAGTTCTCCGTTAGGTCTCGGCTCCCCGCCCGTGACATTTACGAGCTGCATTCCTATCGCGGCACGACTGTATTGTCCGTCTTTAATCGGTAATGGTGCGCATAATTTTCTCTCGCGAAATTCTTATCTTGAAGACGCGAAAACATATATGTCATATTGCGGAGATCACGAGCATGCGTTTGGTTCATCACGCGCATCGATGTCGTCGTCATTGTCGACGAGATCAGACAAAAACCTCTCAAAAAGCAAGGAAGATAAATTTCAACCTCTGCGTCGTGTTGGAAGAAAATACGCCGACCGGCGTGGCGTACAGCGACTGGATCGAACTTATCCAAGTTGTCTGTAGCATCCCACTGTCGAACGACACCTGTAATCACTCCTACGAAATGCCTACGTAATCTCCCACGTGAGATTAATGATGTCGTGACACGGATCACGAATGCTTATTATTGACTATAACTTGTTCTTTCGAACGCTGTCAATGCACGATTTACAAAGTTTGAACTGTATTATCTTGAATTTATATCGCTGATAAATGGACAGCTAATACAATATTTGAATATTCCTTTCGATGAAAAAAAAAAAATTAGTTTATTTTATTCAATTATTGTTTTAAAAAAATGGCATTTTTCTGACATTCTAACAGAAAATTAGAATGGCCATACCATTCTTTTATTGATATTATTTTACTTAATTAAATGTGTCAAATTGTAATGTAAAGTAGTTTCCAAACATTTTTGTCTTTATTTCGCGTGTATTTGCCTTTAATGTCGCCCTGGTTTCTCACTCTGGCATACGTATGGAAAATGTAGTTTCACATAGCAGTAGTTTGTTGACCTCCTAGTACATCTGTGATTCCGTGACACACATTACGAATATTTATCAATTTTCATTGGTGTAATTTTTTATTATCTCGGATATCAAAAAATTTTCACATTTTTTTTAGGTTCTTTATAGACATTTTTACATCTATAATTAGTATAATAAATGTAATAAATATGTATAGTATACATATAAATATATATCTCTTTCTTTTTGCAAATTTCATATTATATGAATCACTTAGCAAACATGTACGTTTACTGGACAGCTTGACGAATTGCCATGGAAATTGATATCAATATTGTATTTTCCATTTTTATTACATCTAGTAGAACAATGGAAAATAAGAATGTAATTATTTATTTTCCGATTAATCTAGTTGAGTTAAATCAATTTTTTAAATCTCTCTAAGTACAGCATTCGATACAATCAATGCATTCCTTGTGGAATTGTTTGTCAAATTTTTGTAAAATTTTTATGTTTGTGTGGCGACATAATTACGAGAGAGAGAGAGAGAGAGAGAGAGAGAGAGAGAGAGAGAGAGAGAGAC
>NW_012130075.1:4668220-4670496 GCF_000143395.1 Atta cephalotes
AGAGAGAGAGAGAGAGAGAGACTGCAAATACGAGTTACACTTGCCATTGTGAAAATCGCTTCAAATGCTTTTTATAATCTCGCTGACTTTTCTTCGCATCTTTTTTTTCGCCTGCGGGCTCTGCTATCTCGAAAACATCGTTACATGCATTCGCCATACGGGCGCATTCCACATGAGCATATTTCCGAAGGATTATTTATGCTCTTAAATGAGTGAGTCCTTTTCATGTTGATATGACAACATCACTTCTTTATTTTCTAGGTAAAATTATTAGGTTCTTTATTTTCTAGATAAAATAATTGGAGAGTCATATAGAACTGCCAGAGATTTCTATCACAAGTTCATTAAACTCCGGCTCGCACCTTTCTGTAATTAAGCTCGATGAAAATTAACGTAAAATGTACAATTAAAATTAATACTTTAATCTTGGGATATATATCTCTCTCTATATATATAAAATTATTTCGAATAATCGATGAGATTAAACGTACCAAGCCGTACAAATTAGATTCGTTCGACAAACAGATGATCGAGCGCAAGAATGGAATTGATCCTTAGCGATTAATCAGCGAACCGAGCAGTCAAGTGAAAAGTTTAGTTGCGCTGCGATTCGATCCATTCACTACAAAACTCGTTCGCAACAAGACGCGAACAGATCGCCATACGTATGCGAGGTGTATATTGGTAACTTTCTTTCTACTTTTTCATCGCTCATAGGCGCTCATGTCCGTGATGTATTTACTTTCAACGTGTCTTACCGGCACAGCCAGTGTGCTAATCTTACGCATGTATGAGAGTGGAACGGCTAAAGTTTCATTTAGTTCCGTGTGAAAATATCGTTTATGCAAGGTCATCCTTCCATCAAGTCAACATAACTATCAAAAGATATATATATATATATATATATATATATTTTTTTTTTTCGAAGGAAAACAGGGTAAATTCCTAGAATGTTGAACATGTTTAATCAAATGTAAATTAATGATAATAATGAATCTTGGCGTAATATATCGTCTTGTTTTTGCAAGTGATTCTAATTGACTGCGTATGAATTGTACCAATGAAAATTTTCCACGCTTTCTATGATTTGCATGTGCATCCCACATGCGTCCTATATGTAAAGTGAACATATCTTGATGAACATCCATTAAGTAATAATAATTGCGGAATATTGAAGGAGGATGGCATAATATTTACACATTGCTTTCTATTTATAATATTCGCAGTAATAACTATGTTAAAAAATGATAATTATATGTATTTAGAAAAGTTTATACGAGTTTTCGCATATTTAACGAAATGTCATCAAGATTTATCAATGATGACATAAAAATCAAAGAGAATTAGATCCTCTTTGATAAAAATCATAAATATTCATCAACAATATATCGATGTTGATGGAATGTTGTGACAACATGTGATATTTGTTGCATATTGTGCGTGAACAGTTACAGCTGCATGTACCGGTGTTAATGCAGTCTTTTTCACGTTTTCTGAGATTTGCATGCCTACTGGCCTGTAAAATCGCCGTACGGCCATGTCCCAGTAATATACAAAAAATAAAACTCACCAGTGTGATAATATTACTCGATTGTAGCACGGGAGTTCCAGTTGCGCATAAATGAAATCGCTGCAAGATAAATTGATGTAAAGAAAAGGTTGGAATGCACGCGGATTAAAAATACAGATATTATCATTTCGGCGAGATTAATTTTTTTTACAATAATTATATAGTTAGTTTACAATAATTATATGTTAAAAAAAGGGATTTTACATCGATTTTTGCATTATTTATGAACCGATTTTGCCAATATCTTAATAATTATTGTGATTAGTTACACACTACAACACTCTCACAGACAATATTATAATTTACATATAGAAGAATAAAAGAGAAGCAGAGAGAAGCATTGATAGTTAATAACATTTACGAGAACGTAGCATTTGAATAGAGCGACATTAAAAAAAAAAATTTTTAACACTATTTTGAGCTATTTTTAATTGATCGTTAATTTATTGAATGCGTAGAAGAAACAGAAGTAAAGGAGTGATAGAAGCAGATGACAATCGAGACATTCTTTCGAAATTACGTTTTCTCGAATGCGCACATGCAATTCGTGCATGTGCATCCAAACATAATTACGGCTCGTGCTGCGTTCCCGGGATCGAGTTTTCAGATACGCCGTGACTTTGATAAATCTCTATTCCATAAAGGACATAATGCGGCATACGAGGTAATGCCTCGGTATGATTATAATGTATCTATATATATATAT
>NW_012130075.1:4672804-4676632 GCF_000143395.1 Atta cephalotes
GAGAGAGAGAGAGAGGGGCGATGAAATTTGAATCGATTAATATATTTGTCTGCTCGTACAATAACGATTGAATGAAAAATTTAATAGTTCCAAGGTTAAATCGCAGATATCAAATATATTTAAGGCTTCGAATACACGATATCACGATGCATTCCATGATTAAATGAAACTCACTGCTCACTCACACAGGATAAATTGATGTAAAGAAAAGGTTGGAATTAAAAATAAAGATACTATATAATTTCGGCGAGATTAATTTTTTTACAATAATTATATAAATATGTTAAAAAATGGACTTACATTGATTTTTGCATATTTATGAACTGATTTTGTCAATATCTTAATAATTATTTTTCTGTAGATAGGATGTGTTCGTAAATCATTATGTTTGAGACTTGTCGCAAAGTGCATTTACGATGTCGTAATATAGTACATTAATTATTAATAATATACTGCCCTTTATTTTTTTTCCATAATTTAAATATTTAACGAGTGTAAGTGTATCTCTTCCGTGATATAAAATTGTATGTGTTCTCAATGAGAATTTTAATATAAAACGTTTTTTTTTCACATATTATCATTCCGCACTAATACAAAATTTGCATACTCCAATTTTTATAAAATTTTACAAAGTGATAAGTATCTTAAATGTTTATTTCTCGAGATTGGAAGAACTATTAAATCCAATTTTAACGCAATGAAATGCTTATTTGGAAGTTGGAGATATGAAAAGTATTTTATAACTAAGATACTAGAAGAAAATATATGACATTTATTTTATATATTAGGTATATTAGGTATATATTGTATGTAAAGTCGAGGAAAATCTAGAATTCAGAGCGCCGATGAAGAATTCCCGATATTGCAGGATTGAAACGCATTGATAACTTGAGTCTCTTGGAGAGGCATATACCGAAGCCCACTCACCTTCTTTCCTTTTCCCTTCCCTTTTTGCCATGACTGCTATGTGTTAGGCCTCCGTCGAGATCCGTAGGCTAGCATTAGAACTGCGTTGCAAACAGGAATTCTTTCACGTCGAGTCGTAGTTACCTTCGGTGCGTGAGAACTCGCTGGCGAAATAGTTATATTTAATGTTTTATACACGATCCATAATTTTATTGTGCGTTTCCTTATTTTTACAATTCGTGTTCCGCTAGATTAATGTCACTCTTTTTTTAAACTTAAACTTGAAATAAGGAAGTACCTTAAAATATATGATTAAATATATAAAAATGTATATGGATCACAATAGGATGGAATTTTTAATCTTGAGAAAAATCACTTAAAAAAATCTTACAATTAGTGAAGAAAATTTAAAAAATTTAAATAAACGGTGTGTTATATTAAACCTTCGCGCTAAGGATAAGTTGGCACTAAATTGACCGAAGAATCTATAGAAAGGAAGTGCAATATATAGCATGTAATGTAGGAAACGATTGTACAAAATTTGAGGCTCTTTATACGTAATTATTAATATTATAGCCGAACCGAACGAACATGCCAATTTTTTCTCATTAATGCCGCTAAATGTCAGACAACCGCAGTCAAGATAGTATAATTTAAGAAAAATACTTTTTTTTTTGTTAAATGGAAACATAATTTACATTCCTTGCCTTGATATACGATGACGAACCTAAATGCTATCATCAGATCAATTTCGTATCGTTATAGTTACGCAATACTATCAATTTATGCGCGATATAATTCTGTGACCTAAATTCGCTGACACGTAAAATCATATATACTGTTAAATGACAAAGTTTAGTAGATCAGCTACTAAAAGTGACATCCATTTTTCTCTCTCTTTTTCTTTCTTATCTCGTTAAAAAAAATGTATAAAATGTGATAATTTATCTTGATTCGCCGGGTGTTAAATCGAATAGTATATAGAATAATCAATCCGAAATTCAAAATACTCGAAATAATCAAAATGCGTAAGCGCGTTTTATATCTTTTTTCTGATTATAAATCTATATCTATATTTATCTCTATTTACGTGTGTTTACGTTTTTATGTACACTTTATATACGTTTATCTTTTTTTATATCAATATTAAAATATAAATTATGTAATATATCTATATAATATAATTTATATATAAACTGGAGACTGTTCATCATAAATCTATTAATTTATATATTATTCATTATTTGTATAAAACATTTTTAATAATTTTTAACATAATTGTTTTTTTTTAATTATACTTTACACTGCCGTTATTTGATGTAGAGAATAGCCTAGTCCATATTAAGCACTACTTATATTTGTCATTATACAAAATGACAACCGATTAACATGCTTGTCGTACAACAATGCTTTCTTTGCGTTCTCACGGTATCTTATTCCATTGTAAATTGCAAAATTGCCTCTAAACTACCTACTGATGTCAGTGAAAGCGAATCGAAATTACTTATTGTTTAACAAGAGGAGGAATCTTCTTATTATTAATTCCTACATGTCGAATGGATTTATATTTAGCGGCTGATTTAGCTGAATCGATTTGACGAATCATTAGAATCGCGAGCGAGAATTTCTAAGCGAAATGCCTGACTGCTCGTACAGTTGTTCGCACTTTCGAAAGTATAAACAGGGGGAGGGGGGAGGGAAGGGCGCAGTCAACTAAACAATTAAATACACACTACAATGTAATGAGTCGAGAAATATTTATCCTCCAATAGAGACAAAGATCCAAGTAACAGAAAAATTTGAAGAAAAAAATTTTGATAGATTTCTCGTTGTTCTTAAAATATTACCACTTGTGTAAAATATTGTTGCGACATGTAAACACAACTGTTCATACATATAAGTCACAATTGTTGATATTTGATTTCAATTTGTTTGATTGTAATTAGATTACTTCTATTTGCCTCCTATATCTGCAATATCTCTGCAATTTATTTTTCAAGAAACTTCGGAAGTTTTATACGCCTCGTATTTGTAATAATATTTGTGACTCTGGAGATTTCCTTGTATATGAAGTGAGTTGCTGCATAATCGCAGGAAACGCATAATTTTTTCACCAATGAGTATGTATTTACGTAAACTCGTTAATATTTTTAGCATTACGAAAGAATCAACGATCAATCGTTACGCAAACTGTGACAATTCACAGTTACTGAATGTATTTACGGAACTCATTCAAGAAATATTTACACCCCCTAATATCACAAGACTTGCATTGCGTATTGAATAGAATAGCGAGCAAGAAACCTTGATTTAGGACCGATGCGATCTATGATAAAAGACATAATTATTATACAATATTTTGCATGTATTGTTATTATATACATATTTATGTCGTAATTAATTAAAATTTATGGATTTATTTGTATATTGATTTGTATATTACTCACATTCTTCTCTGAATTTGTCGAGTATTTTTTAAGTTACTTACACGCGATTGCACGTTAACATTAGAGGAGAATGATCTTGAGGAATTTCTCTTGGAACAAATTTAGAATTTCACATTCTTCGCATATAGTTATGTAAAAATTAATCGTCGTCTCAGTTTCTCTTCTATCAATGATCCATTGATGAGCGTGTATATTCTGTGATGCATAAATTTATACGCGACGAATCTTTCCGCTAGAAAATAAAAAAGAAAAATATTGCTACAACATCGTTTTACGTTTAAAATTATTTGTGCCATATGCAAAATTTCAGCGAGTTGTCTCCTTCCTTGCAGCTCAAACTACATTTACAGCAATTATTTTCGTTTTAATTAGATTTTTATGAATATTTTAATACTCGTATACAAAAAATAATTACAAAAATATTTAATAAAGTAATTAATAAAAATATTTGAGTAAGCTATCTCTCTCTCTCTCT
>NW_012130075.1:4677047-4685303 GCF_000143395.1 Atta cephalotes
CTATCTCTCTCTCTCTCTCTCTCTCTCTCTCTCTCTCTCTATGAAATTTGATTTTAACTGGGATAATTAAATTATAGGTATATGTAGATTATTTCCAACAAAAAAAATAGAAATAACATATTACGCATGTTACATTAAAGAATGTGATATTTGCAAAATCTTAAGACACGTTAGTCGTGCATAAGAATTGCGTTTAATTACTACGAAACAGGTATAGAAGGAAGTGAAAAGTGGAAACGAGGCTACTTACGCGCGAGTTAAATGGCAGCGAAGTGTCCAAACGAGATGAACGATTAATTTTATGAGTGTAAAGTTTCACCTTCGAAAATAAAATTTAGTAAATCTAGGGAGAAATAGCTACTAAGGAAAGGAAGCGCTGCGCGCAAAAAAATTCTAGACATGTCTGGCAAACTCATTGGAATTAAACTCATTGGAATTTCATTTTAGCGAGGGGCAAAGGGGTACTATAACTTTCTGTTGGCTTTCTTGAGTACCAAGTATGGCACTGCTGACCCGATAGCCGGATATATGCGACGTGCAACGTGCAAGTATCGACGTTGCTGTCATTAAGTTATTGAACCCGGCTACTCCATGCCTGGCAACACAACAATATATCCTTATGACTAATAAATTGCACGAGTCGAAATGAAAAGACGAGGAAACCAGGCACGCATAAATTAAACGGATCTTCGCGAATGTAAAGGCCAATTAAAATTTTCGCCAATTAAAATATACGCCTTTACTAGCCCGTGACGAATTATTACCTGACACATAATTCAAAATGTCTTTTATCGATGTGTTTCATAATGGGAACTTTGGCTCTTCTGTTTCAGTTATAATCAGCGCGGCACATCCTGGTTACCATGCCGTACTACAACAGTGGTCACAATCCCGCTTACAACAAAGGTGAGCAACTGCTCGTTTGGATTGTACCGTGGAATTAAAAAGCTAATTACATTTCGGAATAAATTATCATTCGCTAATGTACCGTTTGTCTGGAAATTTCATCTAATTATCACAAATTTCTCGTAGAAAATAAAGACTTGCTATACATATAAAATTGACGAAACTGAAAGAGAGTATGAACAAATTAAGCAAATTTAAATGGCATTGTGTGTCACTGTTTTAGAAATAAAGGCTAATACGATTGAATAAATTTATGAGATTATACAAATTAATTTTAAAGAAATTTAAAAAAAATTTACATAACACTTTGTATTATAAGATTATTACCCTTGAACGCCACACTATGAAATCGACATATTTGGGTATGACATATCCACAATTCGATTGCTTATAATTTTCATAAAAATGAACATACTCCTTAAAATTATTTTCCAATCGAAATGTCAGACTTTAAGGAACATAATGGTATTAAGTAAATGAATGTATCTTTATTAATAAAAAATTATGAGCAAGGAAAAAAGCATTGGAAAAGCATTGGAAAAAGAAAACTGGGTATGCTATATCCAGAGTTTTTTAAGATTTAAGAATAGAGAAGCGAAAGAATATTATAAGAAAGAAGAATTTTATAAATTAATTATTAAAGACGAATCTCACATTTCAGATGGCGGCTCCAGTGGACCATCGAGCACTTCTGGTGGTCGTGCCAGCAGCTCGGAGCCGACATATATGATGGAGCACTTGGCCACGTTCACCGTCACGAAGGAAACCGGTATTGTTTATCCGGCGGATGGTATGCGCCGCCTCTTACAGTTGGAGAAAAGTAATGGTATCTGGAGTCAAAAAATGCAGCTCCGTCTTGAGCGAAACTGGGTCCTCATCATGGACAACGAAACAGGAGTAATTTTTACTTGTTTTTTACACAGCTGTAATCACGTTCTATCATGTAAATACACAAAGCACCCGGAAAACATGTCTGCGGAACATTGCGATGCTTATATTTTATCACATTTTCGAGTTTCAATATAAAAAAAACTATTATCTTTGAGGCTATAATAAAGTGACATTGTAAACGAAATTAATTGTTCGATATGGCCGGGCATGATTTATATAAATATCAACGGGTCGATCTGTCATGTTAGATCTATCAAGAAAATATTATAGATTGTATACGTGTTCAAAATGACTACATATCTATATTAATGACAATTTCATCTAATAATATATAATTGTAAATTTCAGGCCATTATGGAACGATTCCCTGCTTCCTTGATACAGGAACCAACAGCATTTACGTCGAGAGATCCTATGGAAATGTATAACAACATTTTAGTGTTCACGGTGGCTGACGATAGTGGTTCCAATCAGCGAGCGGAGATGCACATATTTCAATGTCAAAGTGTGTCAGCACAGGACCTTGTCGAGGACCTTAAAATGCTGCAAATGGGAAAACTGGTCACGGGTGGCTCACCCCGGGGTCCTAGAGGACACATTCCACCACCACCTGCCTTACCACCCCCGGAACCACCCTTGAACGGCGTTAACGTCAGGGAACAGGTGTCTGCTTTCAATGCGGCGAATAGTAAGTACGCAGTTGTAACAAAGTAATATATATTTCTATCGGAAATCATGTATGTTTAGACAAATTTTTATCATTAATTTGAAATACAATTGTGAATATAAGTAGAAAATTTATGAAAATTTATTCTATTTAATATAATTGAAATTCACGGTTCTTGAACAGAATATAATAACATATTATAACGTTAATATATTGAATACATCTCTGTGTAAATTTAATATAGCAGATGGGCAGAATGATATATCGCGAGAGGAGAACAACGACGAGGTATCATCGACGTCGTCGGAGAAATATGAGCGTGACGTGACGATCCTGAATCACTGCTTTGACGACATCGAAAAGTTCATAGCGCGTCTGCAGCATGCAGCTGCCGCGTCTCGGGAGCTAGAGCGCCGACGACGTAATCGGAAGTCAAAGAAGAGAAATCTCGGCGATGGTATGCTCACGATGAGAGCAAAGCCGCCTCCTGAGATGGAGTTCATTGATATCTTTCAGAAGTTTAAGCTTTCGTTTAATCTTCTAGCCAAGCTCAAGGCGCATATCCATGATCCCAATGCGCCAGAACTTGTACATTTCCTCTTCACACCGCTCGCGCTCATCGTGGACGCCTCTCACGATACTAATTATGATCCGAATTTACCTAGTAAAGTGGTGTCGCCGCTTCTCACGCGAGAAGCGGTCAATCTGCTGATAAATTGCGTCACCAGCAAAGAGACTGAGCTGTGGCATTCACTGGGCGACACGTGGTTGATACCGCGTGATCAATGGAAAGTACATGTACCGCCATACCATCCGATCTTTATGGACGGCTGGTCACCAGAATATCCTATTCCCGAAGATAGGGATCACGATCATTTAGCGTCCTTATTGAACGCGGATAAACAAAAGAGGGATGAGTTACCAGAACAACAGAATGATCCTTATTACAATCACCGCGATGTGGATGAATCGCATTATAGCAGCGATTATCTAGAGTATGAGAGTCGAGAGGAACGTGGTAACGAATACTTTGATAGGAATTATGGGCCCAGCTCAGAATTGTATGGCCGTGAGGAAAGAACTGATCAGACTAGGGCGCATAGTGACATTTCCGTCGACTCGATCGAGAGAGCTCCCAGAACAGTCGTTGGTATAGAGAGAGCACAGGAGGCTTGGTTGGATGAATTGGTAGCACGCCACGCTAAAATCGTGCAAGTTACTTATCCACGAACGGCGAACAATGATAAGGAACTCACGGTAGTCAGAGGCGAATATTTGGAGATTCTTGACGATAGCAGGAAATGGTGGAAAGCGAGGAACTCCCGAGGACAGATCGCTCATGTGCCACACACCATTGTTACGCCGCACAATCCCACTACTCATTCTACTGACAATGATGTCTTTAACAATCCTCTATACACCAGTAGATATCCAAGACAGGGGCATGGCTATAATTATGAGGTGAGAGTTATTAAAGAGATGTGAACACATTTTCGGATAAAGTTTGTCGTTGAAAATTATTCTCAATACAAGAGATGTGAATGTGTTTGTAGATAGTTGCATGCAAAAGTAGGAACACACACAATTATGTTGGATTGTTATGTAATATGATAGTATAATTAGGCAACAATATATGTATACAACTGCAATATGACTGCAGTGACGAGTCGGAAACTTAATGTATTAACGTTGCATTTTAATCAAATTATTACGAGCTTATATTGAAATGTACCGCAGCGTACTTTATACATTGCAAAAGACAGCTCTATATTCACTCCCTGAAGATATATAATTAAGAATTGAAAGTATTGATGTAGTGTAGATTATTAAATTAATTATAAATTTCATGTATTTAATGTGTAATAGATTTGATTACATGTTAAAGGATTCGGAGATTGAGAGAACCAGTACTAGTCCAGGTCCGGAAGCCACTCATCGAACACATGCGATTCCACCGCCAGCGCCTGCTGATTGGGTGAGAAAGGAAAGACTTGGGAAAAAAGGTGAATTTCGGTACTTTTAAGTCATTTATCTAGCTCGCGCTTGAATGCCTGTTATTTTTAATCGAATTTGGGCAGTTTCTGATAATTAGGAAAAGTATCAAATTTCAAATTTTTTATCGCCTCTAATATCATATTATAAATAAGATTTTTTTATACCAATAACGAATGTCTTCCAAAATCGAAAGAAATGCTGTCTTGACATTATCGTGACATTAAAGTCAATATATTAATCCAACAAAGCTAATATAACATAAGAAATAAAAGTACGTGCATCACGTTAGTTTAGCTATAAACTGTAGCATAATTAATCGTTAGAGCATCGTCCAATTAGTATTTCAATTAGCACACTTGTGAAGGGACATACATTGTACTTAATATCTGATGATTTTCTTTTGAACCTGTACATATGTGAGATTGTGTGAGCCATTCAAACGATTGCAATGAAGACGTAGTTTTCTAAGTTTTTCGCAATTGTTCTGTTATATTGATCATTCACAGAGTGACACCAGTAAATTTTGTTTGTTTTTTACATACGAGTATATTGTTCTCATATCTTTGCATTACAAAGCCATTGTCTGTCTCTGTCTTGCACCTATGTTGTAGCAAATTGCACAGTCATTGTTGAAAAGATTAATAAATATGAAAAAGAAAGTTTTAAATACATAAGTGAATAATTCATTTTATGTGATATGACTATATATTTATAAGAAAGTTTTTTAAGAAATATTGATTATTTTTTTGATTTTTCTTTATCATTATCACAGATGTAGCGTTATCACAGATACAGACATTATACTTAATGGCAATCAGAAACAAAAGTGCAATGGTGATAGCAAAGATATCGAGGGGAAATTTCCCGACGCAATGTGACGTATTGTCGGACACTTGAAATAAAAGTGAAGATTTTGGGACCACGTTTAGTGTGAAATTAATTAATAAGCCGTTCTCTCAATAATGGGATCTATTAGTGACTATCAACCACACATAAAAGTATTGAATTGTATGAATCTCGTAACACGATTTTGATTAAATGAAAAAATCGATAATGACAATCGTCCAGCATTTAACGTGGTTGAAAGTTACCAACTAGTTTCTAATTTTCGCTATATTTCTATATTATCAATTATATCGTCACATATACCATATGTTATCTTTTGTATTTATCGACTAACCAAATTTAGCTGTGTAGTTTACAACGAAAGAAAGAAAAATCGATATACATATTATATATTATATACTTATTACTTTATATATATATATGAAAATGTTACGATATTGGGTGTTAATTCCCGCTAAGATATTTTCTTCCGTTAAAAAGTACTCACTAAAGCAATGCAAGTTATACGGAGTATGAAATAATCTAATTGTAAGTATCATGCGTATATGTAAACAGTTAAATTAGTCGGGACGATATAATATCTACATTAGATATATGTATATTTCCGTTGAAATTATAACTGTGTTTGTCCTTTGTTCTTATACTGGGGCTTTCATTGCGAGAAAAAAATTCTATGACTTCGATAAAAGCTCTTGATAAGAATTATATTATCTGGAAGAATATATAATATAATAGGCAGGAAAGGAAAATGTGACTTTTCTAATACGTACAATACGTTGTCTCGTTCATCTCTGTTCATTTTTTATCAACAGCTTTTATTGACGTAGGAAATCTTTTTGCCGATCCTGCTTGTACGTGTCATTGTCGCATGTATTATGTATGTATTGATGTAAATAAGCTTGTACAAACGACCGAAGGGAATACGAGGGAAAAGGAAGCTGTAAAAAGATTGAGAGAAAAAATATATACATATATATGATAAATTTTCATAAAGTTTAAAAATACGAGAAATTAGCGAATGAGATCTAATCAGTCTTCATATAATTGATATTAATTTCGTTAAGTAATTCTCCAACAAACAAGAATGGATTGAAATGAATTAAAATAGAGTCAGCTTTTCAGAAATGGATTCATGTTAAAATGAATCCTTTTCAATCCTGAATGTATTTTTATTCATTTATAGGAATTGCATAAAGCATATCTCTATGCAAAAATAATTTCTATTCAAAAATAATATTAGCATTTTCTGTGCATCATGAATACTACTCAATTCAGAATTGTGAATAGAAAGTACGGTTTTTTAATTCAGTTAAATTCAAAAATAATATCAGCAATTTCTGTGCAACGTGAATACTGCTCAATTCAATATTCTGATTATGAAATGCAATTTTTCAATCTAATTGAATAAAACAAGTTTTTATTTAAAAATGGATCATAAATGCTACTTAAATTATTTAAAATTATAAGTAGAAAATTTTTCGTTTTAATCCAATTAAATTCAAAAAAATTGTAACGTAAAAATAATTGAGCTATGTTTATTTGTTTCTCTTTGATTAGAACTATTGTAAAATGAATGATCGATGTGAACACTCGCAAACTAATTTGAACAAACCCGAATATTAGACTAATCACGGTGCGCGGCCAAGCGAGATTAGATTATCCAATACTTACCCAATGTTGTCTCATGTAAATTGTTTATATTTTATTATATCTGTTAAATGATAATATTTTTATTATATCTATATAATTTCGTTACTAGTTTAGCTGGTTGTAATTGAAGTAGAGAATGAATAACACATTTACCATTTGAAGAAGTAGTGTAGTGGATAACGTAGAAGATTCATAATCTAGAGGTCCCATTAAGATATGTTTTTTAATACCAATTTGAAGTAGTTGATTTCAGGTATAATTATTATAAATATTTTAGGAATAAAATTTGTTTTTAGAAATAAAATCTTTAAAGATGAATGTTTTTTTTTTCAAATATTAAACTAGTGTCAGCTCGGATTCAATCCATTTCAATCCATTTTCATGGATTTAAAGTATGCATTAAAAAAATTTTAATCCATTTTAATCCATTTTCATTTGCTGGGTCAGAATCTTAGCTTCTCTCGATACATTTCTAAATCTTTAAATTTTCACTATCGAAGAAAAACAGAAAAGGTACAAGCATAAAATACAGAATTGATGCTATTATTATTTTTATTGCAACTTGCATTATTTATTGTCATATATTTAAAACCACATCAATGTGTTGACTTAAACAGAGATAATAACTAGTCGACCAAAAGAAGTCAAATAAGCAATATAATAAACGTGGACAAGCAGTACAAGCTCTTGTTATTCTTTCTCTGTTACAGATGCATTCTCTTTATATTCCTTTATTTATTGTTAGATTGTGATGTTATATCGTAATCATCGATAAAACGCTCTTACAATATGGTAATCTAGAAACGCGACATATTTTTTGTGAGAATTTACGATGTGTAAAGATAAAAAACATAAACGATTACATGCTATCTCCTATTTTTTCCGCGATCGATTCATGTATTATTTTAACATTTATGATGTGTGTGTCCATGGGCCGGGAATGCGATCCATCAGTATTTCAATATACTGTAATTTTTTATGTGCACATCACTTATTATTAATAAAACATTGTACTTATGCGAGATTATCGTCGTTGTCCCCATCATTCCTCTTGTTTCCTGCGAATCGTAACGACTGTTAGATATAATTGTAAATTGTTTTATTCAAAGATGCATTGTTTAGTGTAGTGTTAAACAATTCACAATTTGTGTAACAGACATGCACATACCACATGATGAATGGTGATTTACAATCTTGAGAATTAGTAGAAATTTCGTACCGTAGAATCTAAGATATATTGTTATAGCGCTTAAAATGTATATATATATATATATATATATATATATATATATATATATATA
>NW_012130075.1:4687666-4689294 GCF_000143395.1 Atta cephalotes
ACTTTAAATTTAAATGTTAATTAAGTTAAATGTTGTCCCAGTAAACAATTTTTCATACATGAATGTGTATAAATATGTATAAACATACATATTCATAAACATATATAATTATACATGAAATATGTTCATACATGTTTATATATTCCTCTTTCTTTTGTAAAATTGTTTTTTTTAGTGTAATAGAAATAATAGTAAAAATTAAATATAATTGAAAGAGAAAAATTTTCATACTATTTGTTTTAGAAAAAAAAATCAAGTTTGAAAAAATGTAAAAAAGTTTGTATAATTAAGTTGTATAATTATATAAAATCATGCATAATTGAGTATGAGCAATTTTTTTAAAAATTTTTCCAAACTTGTTTTTGCAATGCGAAGATCCCTTTAATTATTTTTAATGTTTTCACATTACTATTATTATTTCTATTATTTATACACTAAAAAGTAATTTTACAAGAGAAAAAGTGATATATAAACATATTTCGCATATGATTATACATGTTTATGAATATTTATGTATGTTTATATATATTTATACATTTTCATGCATGAAAAATTTTTTACTAAGATAAAGATAAGAAATATTGAATGCATGGGCGTATTCAGGGGAAAAGAGGGAGAGAGAGGGTTTGGGGGGGTTCAAATTTCTCTCTCCGAAATCTTTATTAATTATTTCATTCTGAGAGGATCCCGTTAGCGCACAACTTGATAGCACATCGGTTGGTGTCTAATAATTTTTCACTGCTTTACTAATGAAAATATTTTATTTCGAATTAGTGATGTACATACTTTATCGAACTCCTCTCTTTTAAATGTAAAAAACATACAACTTTACTTTTGACTTTGTGTGAGTTTTTTGCTATTACATAAAAAAAAATTGTTTTCTTCTCATTAATAAGATCATATAAATAACTTTAAATATTTCTGTTAATTCGAGCTTTGACGAAATATGCGACATATAAGGAAAATTTTCATAAGGTTTTTGTTCCGCAAAAAACAGAATATACGCTATAATTAATATATTCTTGTATAGTAACTGTATTGCCCTTCTTTAAAAAAAAGGCTTTAAAAACATAAATAGTTGCATAAATAGTTGCATGAACAAAATGTAACATTCTTCCTCTTCAAAATGAGGTATGAGGAGACATTAAAAGTTGTAAAAAT
This sequence comes from Atta cephalotes, assembly GCF_000143395.1. Classification (NCBI taxonomy): domain Eukaryota; kingdom Metazoa; phylum Arthropoda; class Insecta; order Hymenoptera; family Formicidae; genus Atta; species Atta cephalotes. The sequence goes on from NW_012130075.1 coordinate 4,688,828, forward strand.
ATTCAAATGGAATTTATTAATTAAAAATTGTTGTAAATTACAACAAAATTGATACAGTAACGTTTTTTTTCGGTACAATAGCAAAATCCTTTTTTTTAGTGTTATTCCAATCGGTGCACGATACATCTTTGGGTTGATTGAACCCCCTCCCCTTACTCCCTAAAAAATTTTGCAATACGTCTATGATCGAATGCAGTATTGATATTAGAAAATAACAATTAAATGAATATGTAATTACAGTATGTATGACATAAGTATGTGAGATTATTAATTTATCCTCCAAAAAATTATTAAAGCGTTAATGAAAGCGACAGTAATAATTAGAGAAATGTATCTTTTTTGCGTATTTTCATTCTATCTTTTTTACGTTAAATATATTATATAAGTATATAAGTATATAAAGTATTTTTGTTGACGTAGTGTGTGTGTGTGTGTGTGTGTGTGTGTGTGCGTGTGTGTGTGTGTGT
>NW_012130075.1:4689314-4698274 GCF_000143395.1 Atta cephalotes
GTGTGTGTGTGTGTGTGTGTGTGTGTGTGTGTGTGTGTGTGTGTGTGTGTGTGTGTGTGTGTGTGTGTGTGTGTGTGTGTGTGTGTGTGCGCGTGTGTGTGTGTGTGTACAGGGTGTCTGGAAATAATCGCTAAATATTTCATAGACAGGTAGAGCGGACTAAATTGAGTCGAAGTCCTCTACCATTTTGTAAATTTCTCCAATAGTTAATGAGATATTAATTCTTAAAGATAGCCGAATACGCACGCTCGCTCGGTCTACTACTGCGAAGTGTATATGCCTACCGATCGCTTGGCGCGCGAGAGTTGACCTTGAGAGTTGGGAATTGGTTGGCAAGCGCTCCGCGCCGCAAGCCTCCATAGTTCAGACGGCGTGCTTGCCAGGCTATCCCCGCTCCCCACTGCCCGCACGCCAAGCGATCGGTAAGCGTATACACTTCGCAGTAGTATTCGGCTATTTTTAAGGATTAATATCTCGTTAATTATTGGGGAAACTTACAAAATGGTAGAGGACTTTTCGACTCAGTTTAGTCCGTTCTATCTGCCCATGAAATATTTGGTGATTATTTCCAGACCCTGTATATAAATATATATATATTTTTTTTTTATCTAGTAACCTGCTTAAAAAAAATCACAGATTATGTTACTTATGTTATATTTATTTAAAGCGATCACATACATAACAGACATAAATAGGATACTCTAGATGTGTCATTTATATCGATAAACTATACATTCTTTCCGAGTACTTGACACGAGGTCATATAACGTGAACACATTATAATTATAATATGCTATTTGTTTTTAAAAGCACTCTCATATACCATTTAAAATAAATAAATGTCACTGTAGATATCCAACAGTGATAACATAAAAATCTTCGACATTAGTATAAATATCAACAGCATTACATGCAAAGTATAACTCTCTGTGAAGTTTAATTGATAACAACACGTTAAAATATTTCAGTGCTATATAAGATACTTTATGAATCAATAATTATCTTAAACTCGCTAACTTCATTGTGCTCGTAATGCTCGAAATTATATTTTTATTAAACAGATTTTTCTTTTAATATGTAAATCTTTTTCAGTTTCTATCAAAATAATTCTAGTTTCATAAATCACATTGAAATTTTAAGAAATAAAAAACTGCGTAAAAAATATTTTGTGTCAATTGTGTCAATCTAAAGAAGTTGCATGAATATAACTTGTTACTGTTTCAAATAAACATATGTCACACATCATGATTATCATTAATATAGTATAGAGATACCTAGAAATGTCTGCAAAATTTTGATAGAAAATCTATTAGAAAATTTTTGATTTCTAATGTTGCTTTGGTCTTTCATACTTTGACTTACACAAGCTCTAGTCGTAAAGACTAAATTCTTTTACACATGAATGATTACACATTTAACTTATTATGCGATGATGACGATTATGTGATTACAATTTATTATTTTCGTCATTCCTTATTATTATTATTATATATATATATATCAAAGAAAAGTTCAGTAGTACTATGATATCTTAAAATGCTTGGATTGCGTGTCAACGTGTGGATAAAGCAGTTAAATTGATAGAGAAAAATAATGTTCAATATTTTAGATATAAAAGCAGATAAATTTCGCGACATATAGGTTCCTACAAATCGGAATGTTGGATAATTTGGATAACGTGAAATAATTAATAATGACATGTGTATAATGAAAACGTATGATTCTGTAAATGTGTCTCTAAATTAAGAAAAGTTCTTACATTTAGCAGCGATGCACTTGTATAACATGATTTCTTATTTTGCTTTTATCGTAAAAATTTTATAGTGATATGACTGAACAAAAATTTGTGCGTCTTTTTTTCACATCGTGCGTTCGTGCGGACGCAGTGAAAGTGGAGAATCGGTATTAGCATTGTTGTAAACTTCTGCTGACAGGATTTACATACACCTGTTAAACACGAAAATTCTTAATTTATTGATAATTGATATTTTCATTATTTCAAATAGCAAAGTATAAATTATTTATACGATCTAAAATTACTTTCTCCTTTGGTGTATTACCTCTAGAATCTTACAGCCAGTATAAATTGATCGAAAACATAATTGTAAAAAGGTGATTAATACGAATAACAAGATTTCTTCGGCTTACACGCTTATGTTGATAACTTATAACAAATTGTGTTGCTTATAATGGATAACAAATGATGAATATTAACTAGTCGCAATCAAGTTAGAACACAACTTTGTTCAATCTTAACATTGTTAGTAAATCTCCGACAAAACACAAACTTCTATACAGTAGTTACATAACAGTGATTCTATTTAAATTAATTTTAACTAAAATTTTTATATATACATTTAATGATCTAATTAAACGTGTTTACTGAAGTATTTTCTTATTTCGTAATGTAAAGTAATATTAATGTTTGTGCCTTGTTATAAAAATAAATGAGATAAGTTAAATGAATCGAAATAAATACATATATATATATTTCTTATAATTGCAATATGTAAAATATCTCACGTTCAACTTGTACATATATAGCTTCGAATATTGATGGAAAGCCTTTAGTCTTGACTTAGCAACATTTTGTATATACGCAACATTATTAATTGTCGTTAAAATTAAATTTCAAGCAGAATTTCATGGCTTTTTGATTAATACACAAACACACATACGAAAGTTAGTCCAAAAGTTTCCTTACTTTAGGAAAAATAGAAAAACAAAGTTTAAAATCTGAAAAATTTGTTTAACTTATTACATATACTATTTTAAAAAAAAATACTTCCAAAAAGGTGAATCTTCTCTGATTTTCTTCTCGATCACTACTGTATTTTGATGCTCTAATTACGAATATGATCGTGAATATTACTGACAAGATCATTTTCAAGGTTAAATATTTAAAAACGATTTTTTTCACATTTTTTCACGCTTTTTGCGTAGAAAATCATGCGTCCTTTCGCAAAGGGGAGAGAGAAGGGGAACACGAACCAAAATCTAACAACTCTATTTGTGATCACATAAAATGTAAAAGTTTATATTTAATCGTAAAAATGATCTTGTCGGTAATTTTCATGATCATATTTGTATAATTAGAGCATCAAAATAGTAGTATACCAATCGACAAGAAAATCGGGGGTTCACCTTTTCGGAAGTACACCCAAAGTTCTTTCACATCTTGCACCACGATGTGTCCATTTTTTGCAAGTCTATGATCAATCCAAAAAATGAGTTTCCCTATTTTTTTTTTCATAAAAATGACCCTGAGATACGTTCGAAAGCGTTATCCAAGTATCTCCGTATATCGTTTTATTCTTGTTTGTTCAATATTAAATATGTTAAATATAAGATAATATACAGAGACATTCGGGTAAAGTTTCCGAACACAGTCTTGAGTGGATTCTTAGAAACACTCTCTGTATTCTCTGGATTTTGCTCCACAAATGACTTCCATTTCTTCTCTAAATTGAAACTTTAGGTGGTCATCAATGATTCAATAATAACGAAGAAGTTAAGACTATTAATAGATGACTCATGTGGAAAATGAGTACAAACAAAGCGTGAAAAAATCTTTTTTACGATACAATAAAAAATGTATAGAAAAAAAAGGTGAATTTATAGAAAAATAACCAAAGCGAAATGAATTAAATTTTTTTTAGATTTTTAAATTTTGTCTTTCTGTTTTTCATAATAAATAAAGAAACTTACTTTTGGACTAATCCTCATATAATTATACCACAAGGTGCAACTAGTCCATATAAATATATTTGTGTAATACTTCACGTCAAATAAACAAAATTTTTTCAAATAAACGAAATTTTTTGGCTCAATGTAAATGTTGTAATTTAAAATACTACGTCTTTCTATGTTTCTTAATTAATGTAAATTCTCTTTATCATGGACAATAAACGAGCAATTGTCTTATTAATAATGTGATATTGCAGCTTAATATCCTGATTCATAGGATAAGAATCATCCTGATCATCATTTTTTTTGAAATTAAAGAAATCGTAATATAATATAAGAAAAGAAACAAATTATTTTATCTTGTACCAAAGTTAATAATAGATAACAAAAGGTTTTTTTTTAATTTTATCTTCAGAGATTGTTCATTATGATTGCCATATGAAAATCGTATAGAAATAAATTTTACAAAATAAATTATGTACATGTCCATCCATAAAATAATTAATTTTTTTCTAAATTATCAAAGTCTTTGTTTTCAAAGACATTTCGTCCAATATATCTTATTGATCTATAATATAAATCATATGATGTACATATACTTTTACATATGTAACAATAAATAAATCTTGAAGTAAAAACAAGGGAAGCGATATTAAAGAAAATCTATTAACATAACGTTGTTAAAAATCAAAGAAAATAATTTTTTAATATAGAAATCGAAAAATGGACCATGAACAATGATTCAAGCAAGCCATATAATATAATGCAGCGATGAAGCGATAATGAAGCGAAAGTAGAACGATTAATATGAATATATGAACGTACAACCTATTGGCCAGTGGTTTCCGTATCCTCCTTTGATGGAACAGACCTTGATCGATAGGAATACAATGTAAAAATGATTTTGTGTGACAGTTAATGAGTAGCAAACCTAAGAGCGGATTGATACTTTGAAACGAAAATGTGTATGTTAGTATTATGACGGATAAAAGGAATTTGAGACAAAGGAAAGAATAGAAATGAAATCCCATTCATGTTTTCGCATTAAGTGATCCTTATACGTAAAGCTTGATACTCTTTCTTTTTGTAAAAATTACCAAAAACCTCCCGCACTGCGCCCGCCCGGTGGATTATTTACGCGAATGCATGCCCTTCGTGCTTCTTCGACATCCTCTGTAAAAAAAACGCGCTTATATTCCTACAATATGAAGAATGAAACAAATGAAATAAAAAAATCCCACTTGATTTACGATAGTTCAAAGTCAGACAATTTAAGATTATTCTTTATTAGTATGATACCACCAGAAAATATATCACGTGTCTAAAAATTAAAAAAATAATTTATAGTAAGACTCACCGCTGATAGAGAAAGTAGAATCTTGTAGGTTTCTTTGCCCTTCAAGTCTTGGACCCTTCGTGGATGGTGTCACCACGGCGGATTCCGGTAAAGTAGGTACACAAATGGCTGCTTGCAATTTTATCTTTGGACTGTCATGAATTGAACCGTTCTGATTGACTCGTGCCGCTGCCGCAGCTGCCGCTTTCGCTTGTTCTTTAGCCTTTGCAATCGCGGCGTCTTCTTCGGCATATCTCTTTGCCTCTGCTTCGGTTCGTGCAATTCCACGTGGTTTCTGCGCAGTTACAAGTTATAATTTCTAATTTCAGTAATAAAATTTTGATTAACATTTAATTTTATTCTAACTTTGATTAACATTTAATTTTATTCTTGTTCGAGTTTTAAATTAAAATTTAGTAAAAATATATCTACTTTAACATTATGTGCATTATTTAAAAATAACATATAAGAGTTGCGTTCCAATATTCAATATTGAAAATATATGAGATACGTTACATGCTCTATACATGTTTCAGTACTGGTAGGGAATATCGCAATGCAATCGCAAAAAAGTAAAAAATAATAGTAGAAAGAGAAGAAAAAAAAATCGATATATTATACCTTTTCTTTGTCATTTATCATGTCGTACACATAGATCCCGAATGGATCCGCATTTATGTACTTTCCGAAGCCATGAACAGCTTTGAGCTCACATTCGTCCACGCATACGCGTCCGTTGACAATCACGTATTCAGGTACTCCAGTTACTTCCATACCCTGTATGTATTAACAATATTAATTAAATAATTAAATTACTATCACATGATATACTTTTTATTATATTATATATATAAAATTAGCCATATTGTAATTAGCAATAATTCAATGTCTTTCTGAAAGAATTATCATCGTTGAAAATATGATAGATCGCAATCTTTCACATATTTTGCGATGAAAACAATTTACATACATTCTTAGACAATATTATAATTATCGAAAGCGGATGACTTAATCAAACTTGCCTCGAAGATGTTGAAGTCAACAGCCTGGACGTGAGTCTGGGCGGAAATGGTACGTTTCCTGTTGGGATCCCAGACGACAATGTCGGCGTCTGAGCCGACGGCTATAACACCCTTTCGAGGATATAAATTGAAAATTTTGGCAGCATTTGTGCTGGTAACTGCAACGAACCGCATAGGGTCCATTATACCAGCGTGCACACCTTTCTCCCAGAGCACTGCCATCCTGTCCTCTACACCATTCACGCCATTGGGAATCTTCGTAAAATCGTCTTTGCCCAGAGCCTTTTGCTCGGCATTGAACGTGCAATTGTCGCTGCCGGTAACTTGAAGATTATCTCTGAAAAAGTCGTGTTAGTGCATGCCTCTGAAGATCGTATTCTCGGAAGGAAAATTAAATCATCAATTAAATACCTTGACATCGAGTAAAGGCTAAAGTAAAAAATTAATAATACAAAATAAAATAATAGTAAACGTCAAATGATTAAAAGTTGGAGGATGATACTCATTTAATAGTAACCGTTAAACTAGCAGTTTTTCCTCTATTCATTTAATCGACATTAATTGCGCTTCACCATAAAGGCAACTTCTTACGTCGGAGCTATTAATATCCAGACCAAAAGTTACGCTTATGTAATTCTTATAATTTTGTTATTATAATTTATTGTTATGAACGTTTCAGCGAAATAATATAGGATAATAATCCAACACATTTTTGATCGGAAAGAAAGAGAATGAAAAAAAAGATTAATAAACATAAGAGTGTAAATAAAGAAAAAATTATACATAATAATATTCATAAAGTGCCAAAATCATAATCTTCTCATTTTTCATTTTTTTATTTAATTAGAAACAAATATCTCTTAACCAAAAAATTAAAATATTTATTGTTTTTAATATAAAAAAATTCAATTAAATAGTACGAGAAGGAACAACCCAGCCATTATAAAAATATCAGGGATTCTTTATACAATCTACTTACTGGGCCAGGTGTTCAGTTAGATAGGCAGGTGTCGTTGGGTCAGGCCGCAACGGTGGGTTAGTAATAAAACGCTTTGCTCTTTCCACGTCTTTGCCATATTGCTCGCTACCATCGATACCGATGGTGCTTGCCAAGGTTTCCCCGAAAACGATGATACCGTCCGATCGCTTCGCCGACACAACGTCGGCAGCCGACTTGCTTGAAATTGCCGTTATATACAACGGACTATTCACCTAAACGCGATATTTTTATTCTCTCATTGAACTGTTATATTCTTTTTATCGTTATGTTTATTACCTTTAATTAATCAAAACAACTTATAACTGAAAAAATTTATATCGAAATTCAATAAAAATTTCAAAATGTTTTAATATTAAAATTATCACTATTACCTTTTATTAAGAGACATAATAGTGTCTCGCGCTAATTTATGTATAGTCTTGTATTTTATATACAAATATTAGTTTTTAATTATACTAAAGTAATTTCATATAAAATATATGAAATATATAACATTAGCATATAAAATTAGATCTGTGTTTTTAATTCTAAAAAACGTATTTTATGATAAATATCGATACTATATGTCAAATTTTATACAAATCGTAAAGCTATCAAACAAAATCTTTTTCAGCTGTGCTCGATTTACATCTAACAATTTAAAAAAGCTTCAAATAAAATATATTTTTATATCAACGCCTATAAAATATTTTATATGTTTTTACATGCGCAATACGTAATGCTAAAAGTAATAAAAATAACCATAAGAGAGAAATATTTATATCTAATAAGTAAATGAATAAAAATAAGAGAAAAAGGAGAAACAAAGATAACGAGTTACGTTCAATACGCATGCGAGTAAATTTCGACGATCAAATATAAATTTCAGTGTGCGAACGGCATAATTGTGCAATTTGCGCGTATGTCACGCAAGCGTCTAGTTGGATTACATAGAAACTTAAATTACTATTGCTGCAATTGCAACCTATTTCCGTTAATCAGCGGAATAGAAAGTGTATGGAGGGCGCGAAACAAGACTTTGGTACTCGATAATAGATACTTAGGGTCATATATTATACATACATGCAACATTACTTGAAAAACACAATTTGAGATCAATAGAATAAAAGATACCTAACGGCAAGAAACACATCGAGTTTTTCTGTTCAAGATCTTCAACACTCTCTATAAATCTAACTTTTTTTTCAATGTGTACGCTTACTTATTTAGAAAAAGACTAGTCGTGCGTTATTCCTTTTAAGTAGAAAGGAAAATATGTTGATACGACTATTGCATCGACCTCAAAAGAAAGTGTTTTCCGGCATTTTATAGACAAGATACTATACTTGGCAAATACGATTTATTTAAGAATGTCTGCAATCGGATCTATGTTTAAATATTGCTGCTAACAACCAATAATTTGTATTGGCTAGTTTTGATCAGTAATATATATGGTATATTCGATTTGCTAATTTTCAAAGAATCAAATATCTATAATTTCGCGTATAGATGATTTCGTAAATTTACATTCTAGCCTGCTTCGATGTCAAAGTCATCCTAAATTTATCATTGGCTTTGACTCACTTAGCTAACATGTTCACAAGTACTCGTGGCGTATCCGTATCAGGTCTGAGTGGTGGACTTATAACGTGGCCGGCGGCATGTCTCCAGCACTTGTGTAAGTAGTTGGTACCATCCGTGCCAATTGCAGCTGCCAAGGTTTCACCAAAGACACAAACACCACGCTTACGCGCGGCCTCCACTTGTTCGGCGGCACTACGGCTCATCACATGCACTATGTACAGCGGACAATTGACCTAAGCATGCGGAATTTTGATACTAATACGGCATAAGATGCGATAGTAATTTAAAAAAAATATATATTTTCAGTTGCTGAGAGAGAGAGAGAGAGAGAGAGAGAGAGAGAGGTGGGGGG
>NW_012130075.1:4700489-4704602 GCF_000143395.1 Atta cephalotes
GAGAGAGAGAGAGAGAGAGAGAGAGAGAGAGAGATGGGGGGGGGGAGAGTAAAAAATTAATTTTTTTAAAGCAATATATCTTTTTTAAGTATATGTAAAGAATGGAATTTAAAACTATAAAATTAAAAAAGAAATATTTAAAAAGATATAAGGAAAGAAGAAAGAAAGATGACAAAGTATAAATTTAGAGAGAAAAAAAATTAAATTAAATAGATAAGCAATAAAGTAATTTTAAGCGCTATTATCACATTTTATGGCGTGATACAGATATTTCTTGATTTCATTACGATTCGAAAATTTCATACATCAGGCACATGCTACGAAAAGTAGCGTCCTGATTTCTAATCTACTAAATTTATGATCGTTCGTGAACTAAATACTGTTGCGGATACCGTGCCAAGTACATCTATATAGAACCTTAAAAGTAATCAAATATAAAAAAATCTTGCGTGTTTGAGACAAAGTAAGATATATATCAAAATAGATAACGAAGAACGAATATACGAAACTCTGACTAAAAGATATCAATGTTTTAGCAATGATATCACAGCGAAGCGTTTACCTGATTCGCGATAACGCATGCTCTATTCACAGCCTCCGCTTCGACTTCTTCGGGGCGTGACATCTCGTGGCCTTCTGGGCCAGTTACTCCTGCGGCTAATAACTTCTTCGCATTCTGGAACAAGTTTATAATGATAAAAAAGAACTAGTATGTTGTATTTCATATTAAAATCCTGTTTCAAACAATGTGGATACATACTATTAACCTCCATTACTCGTATAATTTTCAAGTCACATAGCAATTTTATTAGCTTAGCTTTCTTTTTATATTACTTTGTTCGTCGACCATAGTAAACAAAAGATATTAAAAGCTTAGAAGTTACTATATATAAATACACTATATATTTTATGCTTTCAGAAATATATCTATATTGAAACGTGCGAAATTTCATAATCTTAAGAGAATATTAGCGAGGATTAATAATCAGAAGTATCATGAAGCAACGAATTGATCGGATAGTATGTGTGCGTTAGTTAGCGTATGTTATCATCATTTTGTGTACGTATATGATATACCTCCGCGATAAGATCACCGTTCTCCGCATGTACCATAGCAATGGCACCAATCTCCTTGCACGCCTTGAAAGTCTCGATCAGCTCCGGATCTCTGAGCATAAACATATCGTGGTACGCCATAAACATTTTGAAGCTACCGACGCCGTGCTCTTTCACCAGAATCGCCATATCCTCTTTGACCTGCAGATAGATGAGGCAATGAGTATCGATGAATAATGAATTGCGAACGTGGTTTCCTTTCGATTGTATGATGGACAGCAAATAAGGAGGTTCAATGGCAAATCGCTTTCATCTATCGTGCCCTCAGGGAGCACGTGCGGTTTTCTCATCCGCCGTCACTCGGTATTCCAACTGCGTGATCGGTAATCGTAGATCGTAGTTATAAGCCGATTACTACGGAGAACTACACAACCAATTTACAGAACGAGTTTGTTAGTTTTCCTACATTTGGAATCGCTCTGATCCAATCTCTATCGAATGTCGATAATTAAAGCTCTGCATTTTTTAAGACCTGAACCATGCTAAGAGACAGGAACTACGAAAAATTGAGTTTAACTGTATTCTCTTTCCACTTCGCCATATTATGAAGAGAATATAATTTGAACAAGAAAATGAATAGTTAAATCTTAATCTTTGATCATCGATGTAATGATAATCAGATTACTAATATCAGACAGTGTTAACATCTGATGAATTTCATTAAGTTTAAAACTTTTGAATTGAATTACGACTACCTCAATGACCAAAAAGTATAAAAAATAGAATTATATTAATTTTATGTAATTCATATATCGTAACTTACATCGGAATTAGATAAATTGTCATTACGATTACAATTGATCGTCTAGTTAACATAATCAACGTGTAAGTCTAAAATAGATAAACGTTATAAAGTGTTGATTTTTTTTGAAATATCGTATTTAGAAATGTCATAATTTTAAATATGATTAACAGAAGGGAAAAAAGATGTCAAACCTAAATAAATTTTCTTTCTTAGGAGGATTTAATTTGTTAAACATTGAAATTATCTCGTTCCGGATAACTAGAAAGACAGAATAAATGCACATGGCGCAATGACCTGGCTTAAACATTATGTTGCACTTATAGCGTAAACGCTTGATTGATATATCATATCATAAAAGCAGTAGTATAGTAGTCGATAGCTAGGAAAACTGATCAAATTAGAAGTAGATACTTGTGACATGTTCTAATAAACTTGATTGGATTGCAATATATCTGTTGTAAGATATAATATATAAAAAATATAAACTTATAAAATGTTTTAATCAATTTACCTTCGGACTCCAAGATGTAACGGCGACGTGCAACGCATAATCGCAGCATACTTTTTGATCCGCCGATTGCCTGTATCTCTCGTAAGCCTCCACGAGGCTCTCGTCTTTTCGCGGCACCACAAAATCAATGATCATCGTGGTACCGCCAGCGACTGCGGCTTTTGTGCCTTGATAAAAGTCATCTACCGACTTGGTACCCATAAACTCGAACTCGAAATGTGTATGTGGATCTATGCCACCGGGCATTACATATTTTCCACGAGCATCGATGGTTCTCGTGCCACCCGGAATAATGAGATTACGTCCCATTTGTCTGCGAACAAAAATGAAAATTTTTGTCAAATAATTTCCTTCGTCCTTCGCAATCAATTCGAGAGACTTTTTGATAAATTACAGTTCAATTAGTCAAATTAGTCAAATCTCAGTTGACATTGACCAGTTGATTTGGATAGTTTCTATCGATTATCTAACGTTTACGACCAGTCACGCTCGTTTGATAAATTACAGCGAACGTAAATGTGTTATCTGTTGTTACACACCTCATTCAGTGATAAAATTACCGCGAATGTAGTCACATTTAGTTTGTATAAAGTAGCGGTTAGACAAGTGAGCTAAATATATTGTAATATTACCGGCATATTACCAATTTAAATACACAAACCTCGCTATTTTTGAGAATCGTGCGAATCTGAGCTTAATAATTTGCCCTAATAAGTCTACTGGTGATTCCTGTACACGATGCGCATTATATGTATGAATGCGGAATATAAATCAATATTACGCATATCGTGTAATTAAAATGTATTTCATATTTGCATACCTGATGATACCATCCTCGATGTAGACATCGCTGTCGATTATCCCATCGTCGTTCACAACCTTGCCATTTTTAATTAACAATCTGTTCTGCGCGCTCTAAAACAAAATAATATTTGCATTAGTTTAACGAGAGTTTATAGTTTCAAAAATATTGTTTCTAATGATTGTGGGATATAACGGATTCAGCAGATCTCTTCTACTATCGATCATGATTCGCTCGACTGTCCTTGGTATAACGCAACTTGATAGTACGCAACGTGCATGGACTTCAACATCCGGCATACGCAATTAATGTATATACGTGCGCATCGTCGTGTACTACGGTATTATCAATCAGCGATGTATAAGAGAGTGCTCGTTCACGCACTTCCGCCAATGTACGCGATACGGATTTAGAGCATGTACACGATGTGCATGATCCGATAAGGTTAATAATTATCCTATGTTTTTTTAAAAAAATATACATAAAATACATTTCTGTAAAATACATTTTTGCAGCGAAATGCAATGAATTAGCATTAAAAAAATTTGATCAGTGTATAATTGGTATTTATTAACGTCGTAAAATACTGAAATACTAAATATACTAGAAGTTTAATTAGAAATTGAATGGAGTTTGTAATTATTTCATTTCTTACTATTATTTCATATTCATAATAGGTATAGATAAGTATGTAGATAGAAACTGATACCAAAAGATTTAATGATGTCAAAGATCTCAATGACCAATTAACGAAATCAAAAAGTATAATATAACGCAGTTATCAGTTGCAATTATCTTTTGTTTCATTATTGACGTAACATTGCATTCCATATACGATTTTTATCTTCTTGGAGGAATAAATTGCAGAGAGAGGAAGGGGGGGAGGGAGGGAGAGAGAGAGAGAGAGAGAGAGAGAGAGAGAGAGAGAGAGAGAGAGAC
>NW_012130075.1:4708506-4714416 GCF_000143395.1 Atta cephalotes
ATATATATATATATATATATATATATATATATGTATATATATATATATATATATATATATATATTAGCACAAAAGTTCCAAACGATTAGAACAAACTTTTTTAAAGTCTCGTAAGAAGATGCCAAATGTACGATAAAACAGACAATTAATATAATTAATTAGAAACAATTAATCTTTCAACTTAATACGATATAGATTTTTTTCATAAAAATACTTTGTGTACAATATATAAGTTACTGTTTATATTATATAATATGTGAAGCAATATTCACGCTGTATAAAAGCGACTAATACGTTGTAAAATGCGGGTTGTGTCAAGCCAAACCAGGGGCCCTGGTTAAAATCAATAGTCTCCAACACTTCCTGCCTATATGTTTCAAATTCGCCGGCACGATTCGACACGATGGTTGTAACTTGTAGTGAAAATCCCTTATCGCGAATATCTTCTTACGATTAGACTGTGAGCAGCAATTTGGCGTGTCAGAACCTGCTATACTCTCTCTCTCTCTCTCTCTCTCTTTCTCTTCATCTCTCAAGGTCTCTCACAAAGTATGAGAATAGGATTCCTCTTTTAGACTTTCGGTGCTAGGCGCGAGAATGCAGATAGATCGATCCCAACAAATGTCCGTTATTTCCTTGCAATATCTATGCGACATGTTGTTTCCTTTGTTAATGAGGAGAAGCTAATGGGAACTATTTTTAGAAACTGTAACTCGCATCTAATTTAATTCACATCACTCATTTAATTTAATTGAAAGTGTAATGCCAAACGCGATTTTTCATGTACGAAAGATGCTTATTTAGATCGCAAAAAATTATAATTAAAAGCTCTATAATAAAAAAAAAATTTATAGAGGTATCTTTTATTTTTATAAGAAATGAAAAATGTTCTCTACGTCTAAACCGATAATTTTAAACAACTGCGATGCAGGTTGACTCGACAAACAGTGTGAGACACACGCGGCGGCCAAACTAAGATATTATACAATCATTTGATGTATTTAATGTTTTGCATTCAAAAAGATTATCAAACATTAAAAACTTATAAACTAAAAATGTATGATTAAGAAACTTTTTTCTATCCTTAAAGATTCTTTATCGTTAAACATGATAAATGTGCTTTGTTATAAGGAACACACAGTGAGTGCAAAAATATTCGTATAAGGAAATTTTTTATAAACAAGTTTTATTTGTAGAAAATAAACATTAATTAGCAATTTTATACAATGAATACATTCTGTTCTAACATAAACAAACTTCGTCTGTGTTTCTGATTTTAGAAGCTAAATTTCTTGGTTGTACGCATTACTTTTTGAGCATCTAAACAATGTAATTTTTTAATTTTTGCTTATTTTTCAGATTACACATTTTCTATAATTAATACACATCTTTTTAGTATATATAATTTTTTAAGAAATATACAATCTATTTTATTCTTTATAAATAAATTGTTAATTACTCAGTAAGAAATGATCATCAATTAAAATTACATTGAATCGTCAAATTGATGTTGAAATCATTGTATCGCTATCGATTCGACTCTATCAGTTCGATTACTCATTTGTCGCTAGATAATATTTATTTTTTGAAAATAAAGTTTTTTTAAAAAACATTTTCTCTGTACGAATACTTTTTGCACTCACTGTATATAAGTATACAATAATATCTAAATTTCACAAAAAAATTATAAATAGGATGATAATAATAATAATAATAATAATAATAATAATAATAATAATAATAATAATAATATTGTACATTAAAGTGCTTCTCAAGAAAAGTGGTCTAGCTCGTAAATCGTTTTTAATTTTTTCCAAATGTAACCACAGTACTTAACAAATATGTAGACACGCAGATTAATCTGCGTCTGGAAAAGAACTCAATAGTTACGCAAGGTAAACTGCTTCTTCTCAATTATCGTACGATTGACGCCTATCGAGTAATTACGTCATTTTTCTTAATGAGAGATACCGTATGCGGACACATGCGTGCATTTAATTCATGACTGCGCATGAAATGTACGAGAGCTCTCTTTGAGACGACATTGTTGTCCTTGGACCGTATCCCACGATCGTGTTTTTTCGTGTGCTACGTAAAACAATCACGCAAAGATGCACACGCGTAAAACTGGCATTGAATTGCTTGAACGCAAAATATTATCCAACGTTTCTCACATCTCATTTTAATGAGAAACCACAATAATCAAATTTATTTCTATTCTATATGTAGGCATACGCTTTGATTATTTCTTAACTGACACACATTAAGAAGATTGCAATCGTTAATACATATATTGATCTTGTTTATATTGCATCTATTACATCTATTAACATCATATTCTATGGGTTTTATGCGAAGAGAAGAACGATCCGCCTGTCTATTCTACATTCGTGTCATAAATACATGCACAGGAAATGATTGAACATAAGTCACACCTGGCTTCCTCTATCACAGCATTTATGTTTGAGAATTAATGCCGGCAACCCGCGTTTCGATTGACCGACTTAGCGACCTAGTCAAATTGAATTTTGTATAGTGCATCATCGTGAAAACGCAATGATGAACGATAAGAAGGGATTTTTAAGAAGGGATGAGATCAACAATAGCTAGATAAAACTCTAAAACTAGGCAAATGCGAATAGCAACAAAAGGAAGCAGAGCAAGATAAGTAACTAGCAAAAATTGCCGTGAATAATAGTATAATACGACATGCTTCGAAAGCCATATATGTCAATCTTTTAATTTAGTCACACTATGTGTCGCATCGAAATCATGATAGCTTATCATACATCAATAATTGACTAATATAAATTGTATTAATTGATAATAACATTATAAATTGTACTAATTAATGGACTTGTAATCTTTTGATAGGAAGTGCTAGAATTCTTCAAGTGAAGAATTTTTTAGAATTTTTTTCAGAAAAAAAATTCTAATGATCGAATAGTAAATCCGAGAATACAGAATACAATGTTTACATTCGATTTGGAATACAATATATTGATTGTATGAAAATAACAGAATATTATTTCGTAGAAATCAAACAACATTAAATGCTTAAATATGAGATGCAACACAGTTATATCCTGCAAATAGCATAGCAGTTTATAAATTCACTATAAATTCTTACAAACAGTAATATTAAATAATAGATAGTTTACAAACTATTATATTAATTATTATCTAATTAAACAATCGAATAAAAATCTTTTAATTTACTTTACTACCGACGATTAATTTGGATTCTAATTTGGCAAACTGCTGTTAGTTTCTTATAATGCTCGGTAAAAATACTAATAATTATAATTACAAATTTCAACAGAATGAGTAGACTCTATACAGAGTGTTTCAAAATTCGCGCCCGCAAAGTACAAGATGTGATACTTTACTAAAAACAAACAACTTTTTCCTTTAACAAAACTGCATCCGATAAATAATTTTTGTGCTTATTTGTTAATTTCAACCTGCTCTCCTGCCAGAACTACTTGTTAGACGCAATTTTGCAAAAGAAAAAAGTTGTTTTTTTTTTTAGCATAAAGTATCACATCTTGTACTTCGCGGGCACGAATTTTTAAACACCTTGTATATTTAATGATTAAAATGACTATTATGTTATTGACTAATTAGGGGCAATAAAAATAACGTGTTTTCTATTGAAATAAACGTGTAATAAAATATTATAAAAGTCCAACAAGAATAGAAGAAATGCACAATGAATATTTTATTTGTTTAATTTTTATTTCTAATTTTTTATTTCTTTAATATTTAATATATATTTATTTCTGCTATTTCCACAATATCTCTTTCATCGCGTGCCTTACACGAATAATACAATTAAATTAATAATATATATACATTTTCCATGTGATTGTACATCGAGTATATCGCGTCATTTTTTACGCATCGTCGCAAATCACGTCTTTGTTTATCCCGTATTCATTCGTACGCTCGTGAGAGATTGTAAAGATAAAAAAAATTGTCGAATGATTGGGGAACGTGTTGCTTAATTTCTAATCAACGACATTTTCGTCTCAACAGGAAGATTCTTCTCGTCGCGTTTCTTTCCGTCGAAAAGAATCACGCGGGCGCCAGAAATGTCTCCGGTTAATTTTTCATATTTTTACTCTCGCAAAAATCAGCATAATCCGAAACAATTCGCGGATTAGTAGAGGCTGTCTAGGCTGCGATTGAATAGCAGCCTAGATATACTACGATTTTTCGATCCGAAAACCATCAATGCCGCAAACGTATTTTACCGGCGCGGCAGAGAGTTTTCCCGACATTAGGTCGGCGAGTCGAGTCGACGAACTATTGATTCGCAGAGCGCCGCGCCGACCCTGCGTCACTTCTGACCGCACCGTTCACCGCCTCTCAGTACCGTATGATTTTCCCTGTGCATTTTCCATCATGTCTTCTACTGTGTTATATTATCTATATTGCAAATCCTAAACACATTAAAAGTATTTCTGCTTGAGTTTTTCTATCAAAATCTATATAAAATCTGTATAGATTGAGTTGAGGAACGTATCGATACAAATTTCCAAGTCCTTTATTCTTTTTCAACGAATCTTCATTATCTGTAATTATTTGCCGATCCTAACGAAGAAGAAAAACAATTGATAAGTATTGCATTCAAGATATGATGAGTTGGAGGTTTTAACTATTCCTAGAAATTAGAAAATTCTAAAGTTCTAATAAGACAATGCAGATTTTTCTAATAAACAATGTTAAATTAAATGTAGTTAGTGCTTGAATCTAACGGTATGACGATTGTTCCGTTTGCAGAATCAATGAGAAAGAGGATGAGAGAGAGAGAGAGAGAGAGAGAGAGAGAGCTTTCTACTTTCAATAGGTAGTAACTAGTACGTACTAATTAAAGACAAGAGGCTAAAATTGGAATTTAAATCTTTCATTAGCATCATCGAATTAGAATTAATCAATAAAAACAAAAATCTTTAAAGCTTTTCGATAATGCAAATGTAATAATAAGGTATATTCGTGTTGTCGAAAAGATCTAGAAATTTTTTTAAATTCTAATTTTTTAATTCTTTATCTTTAACTTTACGTTTAGATTCGTTTTATTTAAAAAATGGATTACGAATCACAATAGGACACTAACCTTGCCACGAGGCAACACTACTTTCATTTGTCACATTTTAGCTGAGATGTTACAATGGTCACGCTTTTTTTTTACGAATGTTCGTCACATTTTATATTTATTCCGATGCCACATAATAACTATTCAAGCTCGAACTATAGAGACTGCAACCTAACAATAGATTGTCGATATAGGTGTTACTTAATGACGACGCTTCTTTCTATTTTATCGTTTCTATTGACGTTGGCACATCATAGAAACGTGTCTAGTGTAGAGTGTAGGTATAGCTTCCGCAAATGATGCCCTACATTTTCTAAATCGGTGCCTCACAATGGTTATGTGTACACAAAATTGCAGCGTAAACATTATTTAACGCTTATTTATCTTTCGTGTCAAGCGAGCATTTCTTATTTCTATGATGACTATCTCGTATACATATAATATATCCTTTAAAAACATTGTGTAATTCTGTAGGCTATTAAAAAAATTCAATGTATCATTAATGTGTAAGATGTAAAATTTAGATTTAGATCAAGATTTTCTATTTCATAATTTTCATATACGACATACTTTTGAATATTTTTAAATTCTGATTCTTTATGCAATTTATATAGGTACATACGTTTGTATAAATGATAAAAGATAATAAAATCATCGAATCGCCATAAAATCAACAGTATGAATTAGCTACAGATTTCGCTGTTTTAGTAGAGAATAATTTTACGCCTCATAGGATATATATATATATATATATATATATATATATATATAGTAGTCGTTAGTCGTAGTTAGTTTATTTATTATATATACTA
>NW_012130075.1:4715404-4719513 GCF_000143395.1 Atta cephalotes
ATATATATATATATATATATATATATATATATATATGAGGCTTGCGATGTTTATATTGATATACCAATTGAAGTAATGATGAGACGTAAAAGAAGAGCGCACCGAGATGCATTTTCTTCTAAATGTAGCAATTGATTGATTAATTGATCTTTATCCGAGAAATTTGACAAATATCCAAAAAACAATAAAATTTTTAGTTAATTTAAAAGAAAAAAAATCTCAAAATATAAATCAAACAAATAATTTTATCTATATCAGAGAGAATTCATTAAAAAAAGTTAACAATTTATTTTTATGCACATAATGTGATATATACGTATAAATTATTGCTTAAATCGCATATCATCATAATTGTATCGTATTTGCGTCAAACGTTATAAACATTTTCATTGATTAAAAAATGTCTGATACGTAAAAAATAAATGATGATAGTGATGTACCAAGTAAAGTCAACAATTTATCACTTATCTAACAAGATATAAACACGCATGCACATATATAAAATTCAAAAAATAGAACGAGTACTCTCTAGCAGTCGTGTTACTCCGATTAAATGCATATTATGTCATATGCAAACGATAACCTCAATAAGATAAACGGTATCGCTAAGAGTTCTCATGCGATCGGGAGCACGATTAAGTCGTATCATATATTTTTCAAATCCAAGCTATAAACGGACAATTATTAACGGATATTAATGGATATTAACAAAAAATATATCGATACCGTTTAAATCTATCAATTACTGATTACAAATATCGTTGTTGTTTATTAATTAGTAGGTATATTAATGCAGATTTCTCATTCCCACAGTAAATTTCATACTTTAGTAAAATTCCAGTACGTACCCAGATAACAAAATGTCTGCAGTCTTCTAGCAGACTCTCAGCAGATTCGAGCAGAAAATGACGGCAGTCTACCATCAATTGCGTCCGCATAGGAATACGCATTGTATTCTGTTAACATCGCCTGTCGATATAACATAAAGGCAAATTGTTGGCAGAAACTGAGCAGATCCTGCCGACATTATCTGACGCTTGCAGATTCTGTTACATTTTTTCTAGCAATCTGTCAACAGTATTATGTACATCTAATTCTATTGTTATTTTGTTGGCATAGCAGTATGTAGCAGACATTTAAAAAAATCTGTTTTCTACAGACTTGGCTATCTGGGTATGTACGTACAAATGTAATAATTTTTGTGATATTTTAAAGCAAGCTGCAAACAATTCTAAAAAAATACAAGTTTAATTATTACGTACGTACAAGTACTCTGTTTCGAATAAATCGAATTATTTTAAGTGTAAGTAGAAAAATTGGTACGATTAGAAAGCGCAAAAGTGGGTAAAATTGAAAAGTGCAGACTTTAATTCATTTAGGAGAAAGTGAGATAAAAGTTAAAACGCAATTAGAGTTTGTTATTTTAATTCGATTGTTAGTTTAATTCAATTTTAATTTTTAACGTCGACGAATGTACTCTTTGATAAATCAATGATATGATTCTCTCAACGTTTAATATTTTTTTCAAAAATAGTTTTGTTCAAAAATTTCTTTCTCCATAGAATATATGATACTCTCGATGATGAAGACTTTCACGACACGCATTTAAAATATTGTAGAATGTTAAAATATTGTAGAAAAAAGATTCGCTCTCGATCAAGATGAATATAATTTTCTGAAAAATTGAAAAATTTGTGGAATGTTGTTTAACAATTTTTATTTCGATACACGAAAACAGAAGAAAATCTTGTTAACGCCCAGCAGCGCGACGACGAGATTTCAGAGCGCAGAGGGTAGAAATTGAACCCGTGATCTTTATAAGTTACTTTACTCGCACACATTGCTTGAAATCTTAAAATTTGTGTATTTAAAATGAGATAAATTTACATATATGTATTTAGGGGTTGAAGAGAAAGAAGACACTATAAAAAGTACAAGCAACGCTTCCTATGAAGAGCTAATTTATTGCAATTTATCGAGCTACTACTGTTCCTCGCTCATCATATAGATAAAATCGTCATTGCACATAGATAAAAATAACAATGTGCCTTTTCTTCAGCGCAAAACTAACAGCCACGCAGCGGGGGGGGGGGAGTTTGCATAGCAGGTGCTAAAACTGGCTCAAACGTACTCACCTGCAGATGAATGGGTACCTTCTTCACCGGAGTACTCATCTCTCGCGGGCTCACCTTCCACGGGCTCACCTTTCTCTCAAGATATTCTTTGATTTGTCTTTCTTTTGATGCACGAGCCACTTAGCTTAGCGTTTCTCCTCTGCTCTTGATTCTCTTCTACGCGGAGAGAAGCGGAGAGAATGAAAGCAGGTGTACCCTGATGTATCCGCGTACCAACTACTATACAATACCGGTTACAAACTGCGCTGGCGCGCATCGACTAACCACTAAACGCGGTTGACGTTGTTGACGGTTGACGCTTGATGCTGTGCGACGCTGCGAGCGCGCGTCACCACCATTACAGGGTGACTACTCCCTCATCTCGGCCAATCGGAACAATGCGCGGACAAATTTGAAATAAAACACCGGTAAGATTCGCTTTATATGTAACCATACAGTTAGATATATGTATGTGATATAATATTTAACTTTTTTATATTTACGAATTTCATGAATTGCAAATTACTTCTTTCCGTTCTTTCAACTTCTTTTTTTTATTGCCGACATATGTCCATATATATCGATAAATGATGAATAATGATAAAATAAAAAGTACCTTCTCTGATTATTATTTTAGCACTTTCAGTCTCATAATAATGCGAAAATAATACTAACAAAATTTTGCATAGGTATGTGTGTGCGTGCGCGCGCGCGTACATATTATATACACTCTTTGATAAAAAGTTAGGCACAGATTTGAATAAGTCATTTCAAAAACAGCGACGAAACATGGCAAAATGTCATAGGACTGTTTCGATTTCTCTCGATAAGGTTTTCGAAAAAAGTCCTACGCATTTATCATTATCGAGAAAATGATCTAGATTTGAGCATAACTTTTTTTTCAAAAAGTATATACACTGACATATAAAATACATGAACGCTTTTCTACTCTTTTCATCTATAAAATATTTATCAAGAATTTATTCATTGTTATATTTCAAAATATCTTACGTACAACATTTAAAAAGATTTTTGCGCTAGAATCGTGAAACATCATTTGATTCTTTTTTTAAAAAATAAAATTATGAAAATGATTTTATAATCTTCCATTTTATTTTTTTTAAACTAATGAAATTAGTTTCATTTTAGGATTGCAAAGAAATTTACAATTAAATTTAGTCACTCATTTATGCTCAGTCGCTTCTTTCTAATATTTTGCAATAAAATCTTATTTTATATTACATTTAGCACGATGTTGACAAAATCTGACTAGTCAATTCAAAGATCCAGGACATTCCACAAAATTTTGATTTTTTCATCGATTAATTTTCATTATTTAATTAATTTTCATCGATTTGTATATTATATGCATTGTATTTAAGTTAGAATTCTATACGAATGAATTAAAACAAATTTGGAACAATATTATTTCTTGCTTACTAAATGATATCAAAGGAACATCTATCGATACAAACAATTTTTCTACTAAGTATTTTAGACGTTGAATTCAAGTTTCTCATTTTCTATTAGTAACTTATTGCATCTTTAAAGGAGGACTTATACTCAAGCACAACTTTTCTTCTTATTATTTTTTCTTTTTTTATGTTAATTTTTTTAGAATGAAAGAATGATAATGAAATTTTAGGCAAGCTCTGAAACTTCAGGGGGTTTTCTAGGAATTTTCCAGAATAAAATTCCAGTATAATTCCAGAATCCAAGGATATTCAAGGATCGCTAGACATCATGACTTAGATCGCATGCGCGTACGCATGTCATTATACAATTAAAGATGCGTTCCGAGTTTTACGCTTATAACGCTTGTAAATATCATTTAGCCTTACAGAACATATTCTACACATACTACGATGGAATAGACGATAGAATAGATCTTACGTTTATGTAAAAATAAAATTTATATAAAAAAAATTTAATTATATTTGTAAAAAAGATATGTTTATTAAATATTGAATATATTGAAAATGGGCAGAAATATAT
>NW_012130075.1:4720424-4733524 GCF_000143395.1 Atta cephalotes
ATATATATATATATATATATATATATATATATATATATATATATATAAAAATTTTTCTTCTGGTGTTATCATGCAATAAAAATTGTAGCGGAGAATATATGTACAGAAGCGTATCTTTTTTAGACTGAATATTTAGGACCACATTTCTTAATTGGCGTTAATCTCAGGCCTTTAGCCAACATTTGAGCTTCGAGATCACGATCTTCGTTTTGATATCTAAAAGAAAAATAAATATATTTGTATTAATTTTAGAAAAATAATAATTTGTTAAAACGGTATATTCACAAAAATTTATTTAGTCCAATCATTTTCCTTCAAAAACATTTACACTTAATCTAGCTTCTATTAAAGAGAAACTTTAGATTAAAAAAGTAATTTTAAACATTCTTAAACATTCATTATTAGCTTATTTCTTCTTTTTACATAATACGAATAAATCATAATATATAACTTTTTGCATCTTTATTTTTTCAAAAAACTCAAAAAAATACACACACAACATTATTAAAAAATCTGTATAAAGAGCTATTAACGATTTCTGACATAATAAAAAAAAATTTCGACGAAAAAAACGATTTCTGACATAAAAAAAAAAAAAACAATAATTAATTAATATTTCCACTATATGAATTGAAAAAAATATAAACAAATAAAATAGTTGATAATTTGAAAATGTAGGATAAATACTCAGATTTGTGAGAGAAAATAAAAATATGGACATAACATGCATTTGTAGAAGTGATATGTGCATCAAACATGATGATTTACACCACCTTTGTCGTTCTTCTTCTAATAGAGCGATTAAAGAATCCCTTTTTGCTACTATCTCTAACATTTCCGTTAAGATTTCTCCTTCCTTTTTAACATCATCACTGGTCTTTTTATCATCTGTGAAAATATATTACAATATATTATAATTAATAAAACTGTTGTATGCTACATATACATTGTAATCTAAAAATTTCTCGCTGATAATAATATGTTAGTAGTTTTATCATTTAAATATGTCATTTTTAACATTTTGTATGGTTTTTAATAGAATATTTAATGTTCGATAAATTCTAATAATTATCATAAAATAATAAATTAGTAATTTGAAGTAATTTGATTAGAAAATTTGGAAATATTTACCATCGTCAGCTAAACGTTCACGCAATTCTTGTTGCAATCGTTCATGACGATCTTCCAATTGAACTTCTTGCGCACGCACTAGAAGTTCCTTTTCATATCTACGCAATTCCGTACGTTCTTTCATTAAATCAAACCATTCCCTAAGCAAATCAGCTTCTTCACGATTGGAAGAATCTAAATTAAATTATTTAATATTTCAGATTATATTTTTTTCCTTACACATATATAAAATATTCATTTTAATAATTAATATGTATCAATTGTTTTTTTTAATTAAAAACAATTAAAGATCGATAAATAAATCAAATAGAATGAATTAGAAATTACAGTAATAGTAAATTAGATATATAAGCAGAATATTATATTCTAATTTTAAGGTATAATAACGAAGATTAAATATTAAAAACTTGAAAGGATCTATACATATGTAAATAATATTGTATTACCTCCTTCACCACGCAGCGCTTTTTCGACACTTACGCCTCGGCTTTCTAATTCCTTTTGTTTTACTTCGGTTTCTTCTAGTTTCCTTTGTATTTCTTGGGCCATTCGTAATCTTTAAAATGTATTTAATTTAGCAGAATTTTCAAATTAAAACTGCACTACAAGCATATATAAGTATGCTCAAATTTGTCTTAGCATGTTCTCTTTATTTAAATATAATACAATACAAGTATATTATGCCTTACCTTTTTAATTGTGCTTGTCTAGTTATTTTTTTAGCAGTCTTCAATTTACGAGAAACACTATTGCATGATTCTTCAGCTGTCGTAACTTTTTGCATGCATGACGCTGATAAAGCAGTTGTTTTAGTATCGTCATCTGATAAGCTGTCATCTAAAGCATAAAATTATATATAAATCATATCAATATATAAAATTGTATCATAATACAATATTATTTTGTATCTTTATATCATTAAGGGCCGATTGTTCCACCTTTTGATAAATTTTACCTGTAAGGTAAATCTGGTAATCACGCATGTGATCTTGCTACTTACTCAACAAGTAAAATTTACCAAAAAGTGGAATAACCGGTCTCAATGAGATAATTAACAAGAAAAATATAAGAGGAATTAGTCCAAATATATTACTTTCTGTTTTGTAATATAAGAATTATTTTAAAAAAATAGCGTGCAAAATATAATAACTCACAAAATTGTTAAAAATAACTCACAGAATTGTTATTTTATAATGATGAAATCAAATATAAATTTATTTACTTATTACTTATTTACTTATTATCACAAAAAGTACAATGTGCATGTAACATAGATGTATATTCTGTAATTTAAATAACGTTACAACATTCTCGTAAAATGAAGATAAGAATACTTGTATAAGTTATACCTGCTGATATTTGAGTGGTATACGTAGAATAATTAAGCGGTGGTGGCGGCACAGGTGGTGGCTTTTCAGTAAAGAAATTTCCTACGAGCATATCTTCGCATACACTTTTAGGTCTCATGTCGCATTTCGATGGAATAGTTTTATCACTCTGCGTTTTACGTACAAAAACAATATATTATAGTTTTCTTTCTCAGAACACTTCACATGTTAATAATAATATTAATGATAATAATAATAGTGATAATACTTACTTTTCCTTTTGATCCTCTTGAAGTCAATCGGAATACTGATAACTTGTCCTTCTGATTGGGCGATGGATTTATTTCCTTTTTGAAGAAGAAATCTGACACCGCCTG
This sequence comes from Atta cephalotes, assembly GCF_000143395.1. Classification (NCBI taxonomy): domain Eukaryota; kingdom Metazoa; phylum Arthropoda; class Insecta; order Hymenoptera; family Formicidae; genus Atta; species Atta cephalotes. The sequence goes on from NW_012130075.1 coordinate 4,723,261, forward strand.
TATAATACTTTTTCTTCTCTCCGAGTCCTTCGGTTTTTTGTCCCGTTTGATTACCATGCTATTATTATCCGAAAGTGATAGACCCGCAGTATTTAGCATCTCGTCCATCGATTTCGCGCTAGTTGCTGGCAGTTTTTGAAAATTGATTTTTTTTGCGATGTTTTTCATATTATCGGTACTTTTGCTGATTTGTAATTTCAGCTCTGAATTATGTATTGCGCTAAAGTTACACGATTTAATTCTCTCAGTTTTCGGCATATCCTTTTTCATATCATCCATTGAGAGTTGTCTCCGCGTCACCTTCATTCTTAATTCCTTGATTCTGTCTTCAGGACTTAAACCCAAATCTTCATCGCTTTTCATTCTAGCTCGTTCTCGAGCATCCAGTCTGGCCTTTTCCGCAGTCCTCCTCGCTTCCTCGTTTTTCAATCTTGGTGGCGCAAGTGGCGTTTTAAAAGCATCCTCTAAACTAGTAGGAATCGACATTTCATCTGCCTTCTTTGGGATTTTTTCTTTGGTTTCTTCTTGATCGGTCTGTTCACAAGAATATAAAGACATCGAAAGATTCGACGATTTACTCGCTTCCCCGAAAATTGTGTGAGTAGGACTGTTTATTGGCGACATTATAGAAGTAGGCACAAACTTGTTACCAACGGAAGAAATATTAGATAATGACGGTTTTATCGGTGATAGTCCGGTGGTAAAAGATGAGGCTCTGGCAGCTCTTCGGGCCTTCTTTTCGGCTGACTTTTGTTTGTGAGCCTCAAGTTTATCCATTAGAAGATCTTGAATAAGATCCTTTTGCTTTGACCGTTCTCTTGTAATCTCTTCAAGTTTCCTTGAGGTCGCTGGTGAATTGATACCATTATTGTTACCATTTACACTTGTTCCTTGACACTTAGTCTCTTCAGTGATCATTTCTGTGGTGCGTGTCTGCGTTACTTTCGAGTTTTTTCGTCTTGATTTTCTTACGTCAATGGAATCCTTGGCGTTGCTAAACTCTGCGATTCGAGATTGCAATCTCTTTACGTATTCTAGATAATCTGGATTGTTAGAATCCGCCTTGGCTGATTCCTCGTGTTTCTCTATCATTTCTACAGGAACTATAGACACCTGAGGGTTAATCGGACTGGCAAGCACTGTAACAACTTCGCTAGTAGTCGTATCCTCCGCTGGTTCAACAAGTAATAGACTATCTTCCTCCATCGATTGAAGTAATTCTTTGTTAAAAGCTTCTGCTAATTGTTCCCGCTTTACGTTCTCCTTAAATTCATTTTCACTTTGTTCCTCAGTTCGAATTTCCAGCTTCATTGATGATTTACTCATAATAGGCTCGTTTAATTTGCCCATCACATCCTCCATAGTAATTGGATCAATCTCAATCACATTAGCGTCCTTGAAGCCTTCTTCTTTCTCTTCATCATATGAGTCATTTTCCAGGTCGAGTCTCGCTATCGGTGCATCAGCGACTGGTAGATTTCGCATGTTAGTTGAAACAGGAATGTTGGAAAGAGTCGTCTTGACATTTACGAATTCGATGTAGCCTCGATTTTTCAGCATCGCGACATTCGAGGCATCTTGGAGACTGTCATCCAGCAGTGACTCATTATCCGTGTCCATGTAATTAATATCTTCGCCATTGACTAATAGTTTTGACGTATTATTGTTCGGGTATTCCTGTTGATCGACTACCCGACTATCAATCTTGGAATAGTCGAGTTCCGTATTCTCTTCTTTAACAATTCTAGCAAGTGTAGAGGATAGTTTTGTATTATTCCTTCGTACAGTGATAAAACCAGGATCGATATCGAGTTCTACATCACGAAGGTCTTCAGAAACCAAAGCTTCCCCGTCGCGAGCCCATTCGGAAAATTCTGTTTCAGTAAATGCTGCGGTGGTAATGTCGTTTTCCTCAGAATCGTCTTGTTTATTAGACATTGCCGAAGTTTCGGAAGTAGAACTACTGCAATTACTCCTCTTGCTGTCATCCCGCAAATCTAATTGTTCCATATTATTATTTACCATTTCAATAGTATGTGTATTGTTAATTGAATCATGTAATCGACAATCCTGCAGAAAGGAGACTTCGATAGAATCTGGTTCGAAAGTCTGGCCATCGTCGGGATTATAATGTTTGTATCGATCAATTTCTTCATCCAATAAAAGATCGCCATCGGTACTGTGAATCTGCAATCTAGGCGGCGAAAGATTTACAGCAATAAGTTGTTCATTCTCCATTGCTTCGTTAGAATTGGAGGAAGATAATGAATCACTATCTATCTCAGAATCGCCCGAACTGGCATCTTTGTTTTCATTCTTCTTACTCCAATCCACTTGCGGCACGATAATAGATGTTTCGTGAAGGGGACTACGCGATCTAAAACTATTACTTTCTTCCATATTGTTTGATAGAATTTTCTCAACATTTTGCGAGCTTTTTATATCTTCTATGGCGTTTTTCGTCAAATTATTAGTTTGCTGAAGAAATATTTGTTCGTTGATTAACTCCTTGTCTTTCATCGATGATTCACTGCAGATATTGGGTGCTGTTTTCGATTTCAAGATACTGGATTCTTTCACTAAATCAGGTAATTGCTGCGTCTTGGATGTTTCTATCAAGGTTGTCGGTTTCGCGATATTATTCGAATTTCGGCAGTGCTCAGATGATAATTGTCGAGAAAATAAAATTGTAGGTGATAATGGAGAAAGCGGTGCATTGTTGATTCGCAGTTTACTAGTACCTTAAAAAAATACAATCATACACATAAAAAATGTTTTTCAAGAATATAACATTTTATAAATTTTTTTTCTTTTTTAATAATTAATATATCATAAATATATGTTATATAGTATTCAGATATTTTAAACTGTGCGAGGATAAAACAACTCGGGGATGATATTAGTCGTGACTCATACAGGGCATTATAAGGCTATAGGACTTTGTAATATTATCTTAAATTTACTGTTCACAAATTATTATTATTATTATTATTATTATTATTATTATTATTATTATGTTAAAAACTCACAAGTAACACTTCAATATAGAACATGTGTGTTTATTAAGTTTGCATACTAAAAAAAATATCAAAAAAATTATTTTTAATAAATAAATTGAATTTCTAATAAAATAATAATAATAATAATAATAATAATAAAAATTTGTAAACAGTGTATATGAGGCAATATGTTTCAAAGTCCTATAGCCCTATAGTATCCTGTATGAGTTGCGATTAATATCATCCTTAAGTTCGTGAGCGTTTTATATCTCCGCGGTCTAAATGCTATGAAACAAAAGAAGCGGGGATGATGATGGGCAATATCAGTCGAAATGTGTAACTCGGCTGCAGGCCTGTGTTTTGGAAATTTTTAGAAATGTTATAAAATAATATAGAAATTAATATATTGAAATACTATTAAAAACATAAAAGCGTAAAAATAAAGATACCTTGAAGAAATGCCTGCATGGTAGGACTAGGCTCCGGCGCTGGATTTAACAACTTTTGATGCTGGGAGATTGCATCGGTAAAATTTCTCAACTTTGTGTCCACATTAGATGTCGAACCTGATTTTATGACGGAACCACTCAATGCTGATCCTCCCAATAAATAACGTTTTTTCAATTCTAAAGAGAGCCTCGAAGCGATTCCGCCAGTGGAATGAGTGCGATTCAAAAGATAATCTCCTTTTCGTGGATTTAACAACGGTATGCAGTTATTTGTGTCAACAGAAGCTGACACATTACAATTTACTTCTTTATTCGACTCCATCTTAATATGGTCTTCAAAAAATCGCTCCCTAGTGTCTTGTTGTTTCTTATCCTGTATCAAGTTGCCATTGATCGAAGAGATCACCTTACTCTTTACCTGTACCTTCTTCGGTTCAACATAAGCGCCTCTTGTTTTCCGCACATAAGAATCGTTGATGGTAATTTCGGGAATTTCATGCTGTGTCGGAGTCGCTTCATCGTGCTCGAATTCAGAGTCGGTCGAAATCTCAGTTGCGGAATTTTCCACACTTTCGTCAGTTGATGCATCTTCCGAAGATACAACCTACAGATCAAAGTGTGCTAAATGAATGAAAATTATAACAAATATATAATTAGAATAATAAGCAAGAGTTTAGTAAATTAGTAAGTATTGAGTAAAGAAAGAAAACACAGATGCTAATTCTGATTATGAGTGGATATATTCTGACATGTGTTATTTCTGTAAATAGTGTTTATATATATGTATAAACCAATATTTTATCGCATATTTTATAAGTAAAACAAAAACGTGAGACATTTAATAAAGTACTGGCTGGTGATAATTTCTAAATGAATTAGTCAATATTGATGAGCAAACTCCTACTTTTTTAAAATAAGCAAACACAAACGATTAAGGATTTAAGTCAATGTTAATAATAAATTAGTTCAATAACACACCATTCATATACAACAAGATGAATTACCTTTTTTTTCTATGCTCCTTATATAATTGGTCGATTAAAAATTAGCCCCATTGAAAATTAAAAAATCAATCACCATCAGCCAAGAATTTTGCTTGTACTTTTTTTTACTTTATTAATACATCTCACAATTTTCCCTAATTTAAAATTACACAACTACAATCTACATATCTATTAAAGATGTCTAAGAGAGAAATTATCAATTATATAATGTATCAATTTAGAAATCTCTGTACCTAAATTGTAAAATCGCAAAAAAAAATGATTAATAAATAAAACAAGAGCCATGAATCAAGCTGGACTTAATGTGTGTCTTCCAACAAGCGACATAAATGATACAATGGATTATTATCATCCTTGTTGTTGCCAATGTTAAACAAAGATGACATGATCATTATGTCGCATCATGTCGCTTGTTGGAAGGCACATTGTTATATATTAAATCTCATATACTACATATAAAAACAAACATTTCAACCTCTAGCGGGTTATTCTCAACGTTTAAAATTCACTTAAAACTACTAAAAATGTTGATATGAAGAATAAAATAATAAGAATAAAATAATCATTCTTAATTCCTGTTTTACATATTTCGATATAAACAATAAAATAATATAATATATAAACAATAAAATAATATAATAATTCCTAATTCTTGTCTTATGCGTTTTACATCGGTCGCAGTTCTTCTTTTTTGATGGACGGCCAGTCATTCAATTAATGGTCAACAATAAATAAAATAATGTGTAGATGTTTAACAGTGTGAATCAAGTCTTATGTGAGCAGGATAGAAATACCTGAATTGGGCATTCATTGTTATGTAAAATGTATTTTATAACAATTGTGTAATTTAATATTTTTGGCAGTTTTGCTGATGAGAACTCAAAGAATTCGCTTAAGTATTATGTACTTGTAATGTATGAAAACATTAACAATAATATGTCATATTAGACAAGAATTAGGGATATTATATTATTTTATTGTTTATATCGAAATTACGTGTAAAACACGTAAAAGGAATTAGGGATGATTATATTATTTTATTATTTATATTAAAATTATTTTTAGTAGTTTTAACGTTTTTGACAAATTTTTAAACATTGAGAATGACCCGATAGAGGTTAAAATGTTTGTTTTTGTAGTATAAGATTTAATAACATCCAGCTTGGCCCTTTCTTGTTTATTTATTAATTTGTTCGAATTAAGGAATCTTATTATATTAATTGAAGTATTGTTAAAGTACGGATAATATATAAGTATATAGAAGTAAAATATATATATATATATATATATATATAATAAATACTATCAATATTTAATAAATTTGCAGTAAATATGCAGAATAATAAAATATAATAACATCGGATCACTTAAATAGATTTGACCAGTCTAAAACAGTTTTTCAACAAAAATTCAATTGTATGCTATATTTTTCGCAATTCTTCGCACTTCTTAGAATCATTAATATTAAATGTTTTAATAAAACTCAAAAGAAATCTCAAGTTTTATACAAAGCTTTGATTTGGCAAGAATAAGAGTATTTAATCGTATTCTTGAAACTTAATTTGCGAGAAATTATTTGTTTTTAATTATTTATAATTTGAAAATTATTTATGTAGCATAGAAATTTTCATAAACTTTCATAAATTTTCATAAATTTTCATAAATTTTTAATATTCAAAAATACTAAACAGTTGTATTAGTTAGATAATTATAATAAAATACGTATATAAGTGAAAGCATTTTTTATATAAAGCATTATATTACAAAATAATTTAATAATAATAGCACAAATATTGTTATATTAACATTATGAAATTACGCATTTATCTTTCTTTGAGTGATTATTTCTAGGAATAAATTTGATAGATTCCTCAGGTATATTTGACAAATGCGAATTTGTATGATAAACTTCTTGAGCCAACATTGCACTTCTGCTTTGACTTTGTAATTTTGATGTATCGGTAATATTATGATTTTCTGCTATTATAATATTTTTATCTTTTATAATTTCATTATTGAAATTCGAAAGATTTGTAATGTCCCGACTTTGTAATTTTGCGACATTTCGTCTTATTGACCTTTGAACATCTATTGAATTAGTATCAGGATTTTGAATATCTTGACAGTGAATTTTCGAGACATCATTAACATCTCGATTTATTACTTCTGAAATATCCTTAATGTCTCGGCTCTTAATTTTTGAAAGTTTTTCCACATCTTGATTTTGAATACTAAAAACATTATTGCTATTCTGACCATGTAATCTTGAAATATTCTCGATAGTTTGACTTTGTAATTTTGGTGTATCTTCAATAATTTGATTTCGACATAAAAGTTTCAAGCTTTTTTTTGCCAATTTTTTTCTTACTGAAATTGCAGGCGGAAAGAGTTCAGTGTTAGAAATTTTCAAATTATGATTCTCTATTAAAGTCTTTTGCAAAGGACTAATTATATCATAAGACACATTTTTTCGTTCGGGCCTTTTAGGAACTTCTTTAACCTGATTTTCTGCTAAATTATTATTTATAATTGTATCTTTAATATTCACAGATGTACTTACTATTCTCTCGACGATTACTGTCTTTACTGCGAACTCATCTTTAGATGTCATGTTTTTTAATTCAGGTAATGATTTAGAATAACTGTTAATATTTTTAGGAAAAACCCGCGGTATACCTTCATTTAAATTAGTATCGCTTTTATGCAATCTATTGTATTTGATAACTTTATTCGTATTATTATTTAATCGTGAAAGAGCAGTTAATTTTCCATTGAGAAGTGTATTATTTTCGAATAACACATTTTTCTTTGATTTATCTTTATCCATGTTATTACTTGAAATATGTATTTTGTTAGTTTGTTTTTCATCGCTATTACTATTTATTGTTAGTATGGTTCCATCTAAATTCATCGTGTTCGCTCTTTTTTCTTCATTTTCTGTATTATTTAAAATATTGGTTTGTACATCTGTTTTAATTATATTGTTCTCTTTGATTATATCGCCTATCATGTTGCTGTTTAAATTTATATTATCTTTCTTTTCTTGATTTCTTTCATTTATGTCACTATTCAGAACATAGTCTGGATTAATCCTTTCTTGTTCTTTTCTATCATCTGTAATATTAAAAACGTTATTTTTTATATCTGTTTGTAACGTCAATATGTTAGAAATCATAGCAGTAGGAAATTTGAAATTGTTAGTATTTATATTCATATCTGTATCTGCATCTATATCTGAAATATTTTTGTTCTCTAATGTAGAAATATTATTCGATGTTAGTGGATCAATATGATCATTGTCAATATTTAATTGAGAATTTAATTCAATAAGACCATTTCTTATTAAATCTAAATTATCGTATGCGGTTTCCTTTTCATCACTACGCACTGTTTCAAATTCTGACAAATAAAACTGAGAACTCATCTCATCACCTTCCAAATTTGCAATTTTACTTTGCTCCAAATTTGCAATTTTACTTTGCTCCAAATTTGCAATTTTACTTTGCTCTTCGATTTGATTAAATTGTTTATCAATCACATCAATGTCATTCTCGTCCAAGTTGCTTATTTCTTCGATATCAATTTCTAACTTTCGTCTTTCATTTTGTTTAATAGCAATTATGTTGGAAGTTTTAGATTTGTTACTATTTGAAGAATTGGTCTTATTAAAGTATTTGAGCATTTCCTCTGCATTTACTCTATTGGATAATTTAGGCTTAATATGTAACTTTACCATTTTCAGATTAGATGTATCTTCAGCTCCCTCACTTTGTGTAGGAACTTGACTTTTCGAAACAATTTTTTTATTCTCCGTAAAATATTTACTCATCTTCAACTGGGCATATTCAGTTGACAGTGGTCGAAGTTCATTTCCTATAGCTTTATTCTTTGCTTTTCTTTGCTTTAAATCACGTTTCAGCTTATCAAATGCGTTACTAAAACTTGGAACACTACGCGCTTCTAGGGGAACCAGTAATCTCGAAGTTTCTAAAGATATTTCGTCAACAAGCTGTATCTCTTGTGTCGGAGATGGCGATGTCACTATTACTATTGGGTGTATCGACTCTTGTAATACGCTCGCAGGAGATATTGAAGTTGTTGAATGTATGCCAACATTCTTATCAATAATATTGCTTATACGAATATTATTACTATCATCAATAAACTCAACATTCCTATCTTTGTTAATAAAATAGCTGTCCTTGCTTTGATTAGTAACACTATTTTCACACTTAAATATTTCTATTTCTTCAGACAAATTAGATTTCGAGTATTCTAAATCGTCCAAGTGATCGCTAATAATTGAATTGTCACTATATAACATTTCTACCGATTGATAAATCTCTGACGATGAAGAAGATAAAGAATTTTTGTTTTCATTCAAAGAAGTGACCACATCTGGCAATTCATTAGCATTAAGGATAGTTTCGTTATCGGAAACCCTAGAATCCTTGCTTGTTTCAATGCAAGGTATATCTGCAACTGTAATTTTTGCAACTGTTTCTAAACCAATTGCCAAACTATTTAACGCGGAATCTTCTTTCAAATTATTTGTAGTTAAATTTAATGAATTCTTAACTAGATTATTTCTATTCCAATCATTAATATTTGCATTGAAATTAATAGAATTTGATGTAAGACTTCTTATGTTAACATCGAGGATATTACTTTGTGCACAATCGTCGTAAACTTTATCACCTAATTCGTCTAATTCTAATCGAATACTTTCATCCACAAAACTTTCGTATTCAGAATTACAATCTTCTTTGTTTAAGTGACCAAGAGCAATACTTGTTAAAAATATCAAGGACTCACTTTGATCCGAAATCGGATCAACATTATCATTAGTATTATTTAGCATTGGAAGAGACATGGAATCATTTGCGCAAATTATATTTTCAGAAATTTGCGAAATAACATTGAGAGATGCACCATTTTTATGAGTGGAAATCATACTGTCTTGATCGTGTATACTTTTAACTAATTCATTAGAAATTAATGCTGTCTCATTGGAGAATTTTCCGAAAGTATTTCTCTCGGATGATAGATCATTATCATTTGTATTCATGTTGGAAATTGTGGGCGATGTTACTTTGGATTCGAAAGAAATGAATGACTCTTGAACTATAGCGGGATCTATAGAGCCTTGAGATTGTTTCACCTCTGTTTCCGAACCGGTATCGGTATCACAATTGCGCGGTGGCACCTTCAACCATACTTCCTGCTTCCGGAGCTCTCGCGCACGTACGTCTTCCTCGTCTTCGGTCGCAGTGCCGCTTTCATCGTCTAATAAAGAAATCAAAATATGTTACAATATAAATATAAGTTGAAGAATTTGTAATATAAGCTGGAGAATTTGTTAAAATTATCACACATTCTGTTCTTTTTTCCCTTCTGTTCTCTTCGTTTTTATAATTAAAATCGATATAGAGAATATTTTCATAACGAAAATCGTGCTATGTAAAATGAACAAAAAATATTGATGTTGTATAATTTTAATAAGTTTTGTGCATGAGTACACATATTTTTATATATGTATGATAAATGTTACCTTCACTAGTATATTCATCACTAGAATCTTCATATTCGTTGCTTCCAGTATCAGATTGCCCGATTGTAGCATGTGGATGCGAATAGCGCAATGTCCAATTTTTAGCTAATTCAAGAGTTCCTTCAGTCGTTAGTGGTTGATCTATAGCTTCCTCAAATACTTCATTATCTTCATCAGAATCACTACAAAAAATTGATAATTAACAATTACTATTACAATTATTATAATAAAAAATTTAAATATATATATATATATATATAT
>NW_012130075.1:4734159-4748272 GCF_000143395.1 Atta cephalotes
CTCTAGTACGTTAGTAACTAAAACAACAGATATATATATATATATATATATATATATATATATATATAATATATACTTTTAAATAATTGCTTATTGTTTTTTGATGTTTTAAACATTGGATGAAAGATATATAAGTATAATAACAAAAAGATATATAAATATTATTTTAGTAACTGTTTTTTATTTTTATGTTTTATCTGTATATCATTATTACAAGCTTTCTAACCTTTTCTGGCGTTTTTGATGCAGTCGCAACATTAGGTACATTTTCTTTATTCACTAAATTAATCCTTTTTTTTTCTGCTCTAGATTTTATTGTTCCCGATAATCCAAAGTGTTGCGTACAGTAAAAACGTCCTCCATTTTTTTCTCGATCAAATGTATGATTTCCTATATATAACAGTAATGATTTCGTATATAACAATAATTATATAAAATCAGAAAAGATTTATAAAATATTATAAAGAGAGAATATAATATTACCTATTCTTAACGAGATGGAACAATATTCACAACGGAAACAACCGCGGTGAAAGAATTTGCCTTCCGCACTAAGTCTTTCCATAAGGTAAACTCTTTTATTGCAAAAATGACACATCTCTGAACCTCCTTGCACTGGTAATGCGATAGTAGGCTTAGTGTTCTAAACAAAAATAAGTTATACAATCTGATAATAATTATTATTAATTCTGCATTGTTAATATAAAAAATTATTTAAAAAATTATGTGCCTAATTTTATATACCGAATGTCCCATTTTAATTGACCATCTCAAATATCTCTTGAACGCTGTATTTTAAGGAAAAATGCTTAAGATAAAAGTTTTGTGACTTCGAGGGGGACATAAGATAGTATCATTGGTTTGACTTTGATTGGCGTTGTCAAGATCAGAGCAAGCAGGTCACTTTGAATTTTTTAAATGGAACTCCCCCCCCCTTTCATTACATATTCTGGTAGCTTATGAGAGTTTTTCAAACACTATAATAAAATATTCTTTTATTAAGTACTTTTTGAATTACAAGGCTTGAAAGTTATAATATAACTGGCGTTAACATTCCCCAAGATATCCAACCGATAAAACCTCTTGAATGTTGTTCATGATTATGACCTGGATAACATTTATCAAGATCAAGGTCATTTGAAATTGTTTCTTTTATTTTCATTTTTAAGTAAAAATAAATTTTTAATACAAAAATAAAAGAAACTACCTCCAATGGCCTTTTGACAAATGTTATCCAGATCATAATTGATGAATGAATTTTTAATACAAAAATGAAAATAAGAGAAACAATCTCCAATGGCCTTTTGACAAATGTTATCCAGGTCATAATTGATGAATGAATAACATTCAAGCAATTTCAGCCGTAAATCGGACACTTTGGGTAATGCTGGTGGTAGATACTGTCACTTTCAAGCTTTATAATTCGAAAAATAAAAAATTTTATAGTGTTTTAAAAAACTTTGAAAAGCTTGAAAAGTCGCACGTTCCTAGGCAACGGAATGAATCTCTCTTCACAAGGAAAGTTGTATGTGAACGTCTCTAGAAGGAGAGGATTTCGTTTTGCTTGAAGTCAATAAATGCTTGAAGTTACAAAATCACAAATTTTCTGCTTTAAAAACAAATATTATATAAAAAAGTAATGTTTTCGAAAAAAAAAAAAATTTTATTTTCAAAGCACAATTTTTTAAATAAAAGGAGTTCTCTATTTTATATAATTACCTATATTATAATATAATTTACACATTTATAATCACAACCTAATTTGCTGAAAAATTTCATTTACTTCGCAAACTATAAGATTATAAATATATTAAAATTGAACAAGAGATCAAAAGAATTATATCTAATAGAATTATATCTAATATAGACATATTTTTAGAATATTTTGATACGTGTTATACATATACCAGGATTAAACAAAATTTTATAAAAATGCTTTGTGTAAAATTGTCAATCTCTTAGAGAATGCGAACCTACTGTAATTTATATCTTCTCTCCTAAAGAATTTTGTAATTAAATATACTCTTTATAAAATGGAGATAAGACATAATAAACGTTGATACACTATAGACGTTAGAATTTTAATATTCCGTTGTCTATTTTCCTACAAAGACTTTAAAATTCGTATTTACCGATTTCTGCAGTTTAGGTTCCACATCCTGATTTTTATTCGAAAATTGTTCAGCCATAGCTGAAACTTTATTGTATCCGAGCGCGCTACCTTCCTGAATCTTCTTGCCTATATTCTTCAGAGTGTTATCTATATCAGCGTACTTACTATAGGTGTTCCTTTGATCGTTGCCTCGCTTCTCCATCTTAATCTGCCGAGCTAAAAACTGAATGAAACATATACACATCTGAAAAAGTGTGAGAATGTCAGTACTATTGAGTGTTTTTTTGCCAACCTGCTCGCGACTCCACTTCGGCACTTTTTCTACACGTTCGTGGCGAATGCTGCGACCCATCTTGTTCTCTTCGATTTTTTTTTCAATTTCTTTTACGTTCCAGTCAGTTTTCTCAATTTTACCTACGTACAAATATATTTTATTACTCGATTTGTAAAGCGGCGTTTACAATGAGATTAAATATATTATTCCTCGAATAAAAAAATAAGTTCATAGTTGAACAATCTCATTAAACAAGCATATTAACATACAATAGTAAATAATATATATATTTTTATTCGTCAAATAAATTTAGTAACGAAAATATTAACTTTTATTTAAGGCGTAAAATTTAAGCTTTAACAAATTAAACTTTAAGAAATTGACCAACCATAGTCAATTATTCTCCTCACATTTGACTATGATTGATTAATTTCTTACGGTTTAAGATTTAAAGTTTAAGTTTTAGCCCGAATATATAATAGATTTTTAAGCTTCAAGAAATGGACGAATCATAGTCGATTATTCTTCTCGCATTGTAGACATCGTTATACATAATAAAGAAAATTTGATTGATATTGAATGAAAAATATATACAAACCGATAGCACGTAAAAGATCTTTAGGTTTCTTCTCGGAGGATGTTGTCCCTTTCAGTTTATCTTCAAAATCTTTTATTCTTCCCGAGAATTCTTCGTCTACACTATCTCTTCGGTAACTAATGTGTATTTTAGGTTGTCTGTCCTAGGAATAATTAGCAACTTAATAGAAATATCTTATGAGCAAGCGAGAATGTTGTAAAGAATTAGTATAAATATTAACACACATGATGCAAGCAAGAATTACGAACATCTTACAAAGTACATTTTAATATCTATAAATATGTATTATAAATAATATATTATAGGACATATTATATGTGTGATAACACAAACTATAGAAATCAAAGTTTTAAACGGTCTAGTTGGATCTTAAATGTTTGTATGATTCTTGTGTGAATTTATATGCTACGTATGTAGCCTCCAGAAACGCGCGCCGAAATGATTTTTCTTGAAAACGCTAACTCTACTAAACTACCGCAGTATCACGAGTTAAATTGGCTAGTAATTTAACAAATGTTTGATGCTTATTCGCATCTTCGAAATGATCTTAATAATGTTGAATAATATATTAAAATCTGTAAATAATTAATTCTTATTGCGAAAAATAAATATTTATGTCCCTTGAAAAATATATATAATAATAATAAAGTAGTATTCTGAAGAATTAAATAGTTAACATTTCAAACGTAATTCTTCAAATACAATTAATGCAATTGCAGATGAATTAATTTCCTTTAAATTAAATGTAATATATTATTATTTGAATTTTTTCTACTTAATGATAGTTTTCTTTCTTTAGATGAGCGCCAGTTTCGTACAACGTGTAAGTAAGAGTAAAATAAAATATTCCTCGATCAAAAAAATAAGTCAGAAGTTCAGTAGTTCTACCAGTTCAACAATCTCCTTAAACAAGCATGTTAATCAACAATGGTAAATAATATATGCAACTCAAACAAATTTAGCAACAGAAATATTAACATTTTTATTTTTCCATTGCAATCATATCAAGTTATGGCGTTAGAAAATAAACCATATAAATATTTTCTCTGTGTATATTTAATATGAATAATACGAATGCAGTAAGAAAAAAATAATTTAGTAAAAGAAAATTCATTATTTTATCGAGTATCTCTCTAGAAACGTTATGCTGTTATTTCGAACATCAAAGACACAGGCTTTTCGTCAGCACACAGAAAAAAGAACATAATCAAATATTTGCACTCATCACTTAAGCTCTAGCTTACTGGATAAAGTATTTTCTGCTCTAAATCTTTTACTCTATCCTTGAAATCTGGTGCAGTTTGACGATATAAAAAAATTGAGTAATCCTCAAAAGGTTCATCTTTCTCGCGTTTTGCATTGGCTTGCAGCATCTGCATGCTTTTGTAGAACTGTTGGGTTGCCATCTTGCGCAAATACTGCCGCTTCTTCATGCGCTCAGTTTGATGCTTCTCAATCTCATCGAGTCTTTTCTGTCTTTCAGCCTTTATTATGAGTTTACGATTGTCATTAGTCGCGTGATCAATTAACTATGCTAATCTATTTTTTGTGATAATCCAAGCAACGAAATGTTTCTTTGCAGCAAAGCGAATCAAATTATGCGAGAAAGCATGAAGCAGCGACAGAATGGGATACATGTAAACATAGTAAGAGTTCTTTAAAATCATAAATCTTGTATATTCTTATTTTTAATGGCTTCTTGAACTATTTGAAAAACAGTATTTTTGTAAATCTAATATAAAATTAAGGTAAAAAAATTCATAAAACAATAAAGTTTTAAAAATATATGTATATTAAGAAAGAATGAAACAAAAAAAAATTAATTGATCTATAAAATTTCTATTTAGAAATTTTTAAAATTCAGACTACTGCTAGCATAATTCTAAATTTTTTATGCATAATCGACTACGATTATTGTTATTTTTAATCATGATTTACATATAAATATACATAAAAATATATATAATATATATATATATATATAAATCAATTAAAAAATTGTATATGTTTCTGGCATAATCTCTTAAGAGTTTAAAAAAATTTTACACAAAGTTTCATAAAATAACAATTATATTAACAATATAAGATTATATAAAAAATCTGACAACATAACCAATAGTTTAGACTTATTCTTCTATCTTTTATAGTAGATTACGCGCATTCAGTACGTGTCTGATTCTTCTCGAAGTACGGAAAAAGTAAGTCCAATAAATACGATTAACAATGATATGAATATTCCGCGACACATAACATCTTCGATCTTCTGCCATCGTGACTACGTAAGATATAATTCAGTTATTTCAGCAACTTTTTAAAAGTTGCATACTGCTATATTAGATCTATAAATTTACAAAAAAAATTCAATTTTGTTTATGGATAAACAAATTTTTTTCTCTGGAAAATTGGATTTTTTTCAAAAATTTGAATACTTTTTGTGAAATTGACTTTGGCTGCGTTGAAAGCAGCTTTGCAACTGTTGTAAAATTTTCAGACATGATTGGTTTATACATTTAGATTCCAGTGAGGGACTAAGGACAAGACTAATCATATTAAAAAATTTTACAAGAGTTGCAAAGCTGTTTTTTCTGCTAAACGCAGCCTTTGTCTATATCTTAGACAAGCATTGGTCATTTTAAACTGTAAATGGATGGATAATTCTTTCTACTTACCATCGTCGCGCCCACTTTCTCGGTACTCCGCCTTTTTCGAGAACGCCGGCTAATCGTATTGTCCTTTTTATCCATGTAAGAATGCACATTTTCATTAGCATGCCGTGAACGCGAGTGCCGTGTCTTCATAACCTTTTCCTCAGACGTCCATTGTTTCAGTTGCTTCGAATGGGCAGTGCATTCTTCCATTTCTGATTCCTGTTGCAATAAATGGCGCTTAATTTTGCAATTATTTTGGAAGAATTATTACGGAAGATAAGTATTTTTCACATAAGTATTTTCTGAAACTTTTTAAAGAAATAATATTGAACCCGTGCTAATTTAAGAATCTTTAGAGTCTCTTTTATTTCAAGAAGAATCCTAAATATATCCTCTATTTTTACTTACCAATTTTGGATGTTTGATATATGGAATCTCGCCCCTAAAAACTTCATATATTTGTGTTAAATAAGAAAACATGGCAAGTGTATCAGGAACATCGCATTGAACCATTTCTTCTCCTGTCATTATCTGTAAACATAATTATTTTTCTTCTTTTTACAGATTATCTAGATAATCTGTAAACAATGTTATACAGTAAATTTTATAATATTTGTTCAATATCTAAAATAAATAGACTAACAGTTCAAAAAAATAAGCTAATATGCAATTATTGCTATACTTTTTCTCTATTTGATGTTCTGCTTAAGAATCATAAAACATGTACAAATGATTTGATTGAAAACACACACACGCATACATATGTACGCACCCGTGCATGTACATCCACGAAATTAGACAATACTGAATTATTTTAAAAATATCTTGTACTAAATATTTTTAATAAAAAAATATTTTGTATTAAAAATAAGGAAAAAATATATCCAAATTAATAATACTTTTTAAGTTTTTAGGCTTCCATGAGTATTATCTTTATTTAGCATTATATTTTTTCAATGCTATTTTTATTCAATGCATTAGCAATGGATACAAACACGACGATAAACCTTCTGGTATCCAAATTAGTGATATTTGAACAAAAAGATAAAAAATATAATATACTTACCGGCAATATGTTCAATTCTTTTTCCAATATATCGAATGCGAGTTGATTGTTCTTCACTGTATCTTTCGCATTTAAGCTATAAAAATCTATTAAATCTGGACGGTATCTATGAATAATTGCACAAATAGCTAAACCATCTTTGAAAGAGGCACCTATATCTTCGATGTAAACTTTGTCGTACAATACAACTTGTTTTTGTAGCCAGCGAAGCAGTGTGTCTGGATGAACTTGAGTGTCAGTTCTCAGCTCTATATAAAAGTGTAATCGTTTTTCATAAAAAAATAAATATATTAAAAAATCAAGTAGTAATTTGTAATTTTAAAATGTAACAAAAAAAGTTGAGAATCGCAAATTTATAAGAATCTAAAATTTCAATATTCCAAAAATATATATAATTATTTTTAATAAATTTATAATTTTTAATAACTCACCGCGACGTCTTCGTTTCTTTGGAATATCAATTTCAGACTGTATTGCAGGCTGTTTGATACTTTCAGGATCATCTGTGTCAAGAAGACTGCGCACTTGAATCGGAGTTACAGAACGTATATTTAGATTTGGATACCTTAAAAAAAAAGATAAAATAAAATATATTCAATTATTCTAAAATTATTAGTATTTGGTAAAGCAACAGACACTTGATACAAATCTTTCTTATAATCTAAATAAATAAATTGCTTTATAACTTTATAGCTTTCTTCTATCGTTGCACGACTATTTGGACAGTTATACTTTATAGAGGAGATGCCTCAAGTTTCTTCATCTTCTAGATATCTAAAATCTCACTGATTTATTCATTTATAATTGATTGATCTTACCTAGTGTGAGGATCTAAAGTGTATGCAGCGTAATCTCTATTCAAATTCTCTGGCGTCGTCTGTCCCAACAGCCTGTATATGGACTCACGTTCCGCAATTACTTCTAACGGAGACAACGAAGCTCCCCAACCTTTGATTGTCCAGCCTGCATCCAGAGAGCTCAAAAATCCTCTCGCGCAACCAGAGCCAGTAGGCCAAAATGGCTGCAATCATTTCTCTTTTAGTTTTTCATTAAAGATCAAATGAAACAAAAAAATAAAAATCTAATTACAAAAATCAAAGAAACGCACAACATTAAAAGAGTAATAGTAAATAAATAATCTATTTACATTCTATTATGTGCATTATTATATATAGTATTGAATTTTTGAAATTTTTTTCTTAATATTCTGCGTCTAAAAGAATGAATCTGGATTTTATATAATTTCAAATGATGTGACAAGTATATGTCATCTACCTCCAAGAGGCTGTCGCCTACAAGGATCATGAGCAGTCTATGACCATGACGTTCCAATACGCGACTTGCATTTTCCGCCGCATACATCGAAGTAAAGTCGAACATGGCTACGTCCGGTTGGCCATAATGATTCACCGCAAATTCCATATCCATCATTTGATATTCCGTCGAGAATTCCGCTGCTTCTCGCGCGTACAACATCAAGGCTTCACGATCCACGTTTTCTTTCGCGAGTAGTTTTGCAGTGTCAGCATGATCCTAGAAATCAATAATAATTCATTTTAATTGCCATTCCGAGAAAAAATAGATATATTCTATAATTACAAAGTTGTATGTTATATATACACCTGTAGAATAACTCCCTTGTCGATTAAACTATGTTTCTTGGCAGTCATAACGAAATAATGAGTGTCATCTTTGTAATACACGATATTTTCCAAATCAATACCAGTTTCTTGATACAATTCTTTAAAGAACTTTTGATTAAAGATAAAGGCGACACCACTGATTTCTTCTACGCGAGCTTCTGCCTCGGTCCGTTTATTTATAAAATTTGCCGTGATTGCAATGGCTAGTTTTCCACGAAATTCCTTGCGTTTAAAACCTTCCAAGGTATTTCTCTTACCATCAGCTCCAATTAGCACATCGAATTCATATTGGGAGACAGGATGGTCAGCTGGTGAAGTCTTTGCTCTCCAACCAATCTCTGATGAAAATATTAAATAGGAAACATTAGTAATAAGCAAATTATAAAGAATAATGAAGAAATTTTAAAACATCGTATCATCAATTATTACTTACTGCCATCTTCCTGATTATTCGGTGGTTGAATCAGAGAATCAAAACTTACACTCTCATGGAATTCGACACCAAGAATTAAAGCAACTTTCAATAAAATACATTGCAATTGCCGAATGCTGATGTGATCTATAGAACCTGCGCAAAACTTTCCAAAAAATTTTTTCGCTCCTAAACCACGTAGATCCTGAATGACAAAAGGCCACAAATGTAAAACATTATTTCTGGACATCCGATCTCTTTTCTCCATCACAACGACTTTCGCTCCTAATAATTGTGCTTCTATGGCTGTACGCAGACCGCATGGGCCACCACCGATAATCAAAACCTAATATAAGTAACTTTAATTAAAAAATTTTTCTTATTGATGTAAAAATAACTGAAAGATGAAAATTAATAAATAAACTCTCGTATTACCCTCGTATTCGGGCATACTTTGCCACGATTATAGCATTTGTGATTCGCTCGTTGATCAAATTTCTTCCATAGAGCTTGCGCCTTCCACGATCGCAATTTTGTTTTCAATTTTGGATAAAACTGATTAACGATATTCGGCCGGATTTTCAGTAATTCACACAGTTGTCTGTAGTAGCCAAGAATAGATTTCAACGTAGTGGCGTTACAAAACTGGTCGAAAATCTCGTTGGCCAATGCTGTCTCCGGTGAGTTAACCGCTTGCTTTTTGCCAATCTGATCCATCGTCTTGATCCTTTGCTTTTATTTTCATTCATCAGTTCGTCATTATCTAAAAAGAAAAAATTTTTTCCTTATTTTTTATCAGGATTATTTACTTTATTAAAAATTTCAATATAATATGATCATATAATATAGATTCCTAACTTTGGAACTTTTCGATTTTTTATTCTTAATAGATTAAAACAGAGTTCTGGAATGATAATTAAATTATAAAAAAGATAAAAAGTTTGTCTCTGTTTACTAAAAGTATTTGTATTGTTTTTATTTATATCGTAACTTTATGTATACATTACTTTACGTATACATTATAAAAGTTTGATATTATCTATGAATAAAAAACAAAATAAATAAAGCGGGAAAAAGAAATGTCATAATAAACGCTATATTTACACCGTCCTTTTAGCAGAAAACTTGCCATCGTGAGCGAATCATTCATCTCATTATCGATTCTATTGAGACATGATGACTCTCGCTTATTCGCAGCACGTTCTTTTGTGAACAACCGTAATACTTTGCACCGAAGGTGCTGATAGTCTACGATGTTCTTCTCCAGTTCGTTGAACTTACGGTCTGATAACTTTGTAGCTCGTCGCATGCATTCGCTCAATATTTCACCAAGGAAAAATGGAAATGTGAAAACTTTTCCATGCATGAATTTCCGGAGGAAGCAAGTTTATAAATAGCTTCTAATTCTGATTTCAACTATCGTTTTTATTTCAATGATGAAAAAAGAGAGAACAATCCGAGCTACGTTTTCGAGTACATTTTGAAATTTATTTCTGTTTATTAAACATCTAACTATATTCTGTTTATTAAACATATAACTATTGAATTGCTATTCCGAACAACAGGACATATTTTATAAAACATTTTATTTTACACATTATTTTTTCATATATAATCACTTGCGGCTATGCCATTTTTGATTTATCTAATAGTTCTTCTTTTCATATTAATTTGGATTTGTCCGTAGATTTATACTTTAAAATTTTTGACTTTTACATAATCATAATTAATTACATAATTAATTTTACTTTTATGATGACAATCTTCTCTAAAGGCTAGATTTTCCTTGAATCGCGATTGGATTAATTTAGATCCGTGGTTCTAATATTAACGAAAATTATTATAATGAGATAACTTTCGAATTAACTAGCTTGAAATAAACAGCTGGAGCAAAAAAAATTTTTGAGCAAAAAATTAGCAAATTAAGATCATTAAATTTTTTATCTATTTCGAATTTGATAGTGGGGAGGTCTAAGTTAATGGGAGGAAATATAAGAATAAATAGACATTTAAAATTTTTTTATCTGTTCATTTAAAATTGATATGAAAATTGAAATCAAAACGCGATGTCATCATATCGATTTACTTGAGAAAATATTGAATATTCTTGTATATATAAAAGCATTTAACTGTTTTATTATTTTCATTCCCTTATAAGAAAAAAGAGTAATGATTAATGTAGTTGTAATTAATCATTGAAAAAATAAAAGTGCTTCGTCGTATATCATTTTCAAAGTTTCATTGTCAATAGTTAATTATAAAAATAGTACATGACAAAGTGTTTTTATTAGCAACAGTTCATATTGAGCGTGAATCAACTAACTTGGTTGAAGATATTGTTCATTGTGCAATATTATTCTTAAATACATCACTGTATATTATATTAAAAACTGCTATAGCATAATCCGAATCTTTATGTCTCAATGTTTTATTATGTAATGCTACATTTCTAATTATAAATAATTTTGGAAGAAAAATGATCTTAAAAAAATATAAGAAGATAGAAAAGGACCATCAAAATAACGAATAAATAAATATTTCAGGTAATATATATTTTATTTTTACAAGCAGAATGATTAAAAAAAGTATATTATTCAGGAAAATCATATGATTTATATGTGTGTGTGTGTGTGTGTGTGTGTGTGTGTGTGTGTGTGTGTGTGTGTGTTGTTGTTGTGTGTGTGTGTGTGTGTGTGTGTGTGTGTGTGTGTGTGTGTGTGTGCGTGCGTGTGTGTGTATGTGTGTGTGTGTATAAAGATATATAGGGATGACTCAGATCTGGCAAGCAACTCTACCTAGAACAAAGTCGCTGTGATATTAAATATTCTCCGAACAGAATATTTTTGATACATTTTGAATATTAACTTTTATTGTTACTATTATTATAATAATGATTTCAAAAATTTAATGTCTTTTTAATACACTGGAAAAAAAATTTATTAAATTTTAATAAATAATTTTCTTGAATAGTTCTAGCAGAATATTTACTTACAATAAATAAATATTTAGATAAATGAAAAAAATGATAATTAAATCAAACTAATGGTTCTTGTATTTAATAAATGTGTTTACATTTAGTAAATATTCTATTAAGACTATTAAAAAAATATATTTATTAAAATTTAATAATTTTTTTCTCAGTCTAACAAATTCTTTGGCTGATTTGAAGATTTTTCTTAGCAAATTTTGTCGAAGTAAATTTCATCATTCATCTATAGAAACATTGAAATTCTTGATTTTATACCTTGTAGCGCGCTAAGTTAAAATTCTATAAAAATAAAATATCTAAAATTACCTGAAAAAACATAATATACCTTTGATTCCTCAAAATAATTTGCAAAAAGCTCAGTGTTTTTATTCAATCGCTTGCAACTCGAACATTATTGTTACCTTGATACATTTTTGCAAAAATTCATTCTACTTATTATTATTATCATTATTGGAGAAACATTCAGGCACATTTCGAGACAATCTATACATATATAATTTTACATATATGTGTACTGTGATATATTTAATTTGACGATACGTAATAGGTATAGCAGAATTTTACGTGTATAAATAAGCTTACTCGTGTGCCCATATACAAGATACTCTCTTGGATGCGTATACAAGTGAGTCTGCAATCTGCATCTACATATATGCACCGTCACGTTATACGTATCTTTAAGAATATAGCAAAAGATGTATGTACATTATGTGTACGTATTACGTACTTGTATGAAGAGCTGGCTGTGTCACGGTGCGTTGCGTTGCATGTAGTGCGTACATACAATCGTGTCGTACAATCGTATGACGATTGATGATATGTCGAGAGAGGAGACTGCGCTCTGCGTTCTTGTAGCACTCCCGCAGCGCAGCGTTTTTTCGTAGGATCTCTTTACCTTTTTATAGCTTACATTCACAACATACAAAACACACACGCCGAGAAAGGAGGGTGAGCGACGGAAGAGACGGAAGATTTCGTCAGGGGTGTGACGCTCACTGACTGTCACTGACGCTTACGGAACATCGGCTCTGCTCGGCTCGGAAACCCATATTCCATCGTTCGCACAACGCTGCATTGCGCTGCAGTCGCTACACAATTGAAGCTCTATTTTTTTATGCACAACGCCTAATCGACCTATTTTGACTGGATCGCGAATATCGCGATGCAATTCATCACTACTCACTATAATTGATAGCAGTGACAGCGCTAACGTGACAACCGTAACAGCCGCTGACGGCGTAACGACGACTGATCATGATAGAAGGGATAACATGATGTGTGCCATAGAAGGGATATCATGTGTGGAAGGGATAACATGAGGTTTATTCGCGTCGTATGTTCCAGCATGCTCCAATGTGCTTGCTCCTGCTCACTTCAACGAATGCGTTAGAATGAGTAAATGCTATGGTAGGAATATTTTAGAGCATGTTGGAGTTTGCGACGTGAACAAACCTTCTGTGTGCAGTTGGATAATATCTCTCTTTAAAACCTTGAACACAATGAAAAGCACAGGCAATAGCAACAGGGAAAAAGATTTGAACCTATCAGAAAGCGTCCATTCTAGTATACATGATTTTTGATAGGTTGGAATTTGTTATTTTCTGTTCCTATTGTCTGTGCTTTTCATTATGTTTCCAGATTAAGAACGCACTTATAGCACTGTAATGCGCTAACATACTATAATTTACGTTACGCATACTATAGAATTTCAGAGATTAAAGCGCGTTCTGAATACGGGCCAAAATCCTTCTCCCTCTAGTAGAACTATCCGTAAAGAAGAAGCTACCAACGTGAAACACTAAACATGAAACAGTATCATCATGGAAGGGATAACATGAGATCTGTTTGTGTTGCTCGCACTTTTTGCATTTGGCATTTTCGCTTTCTCTCTTTTCAAAGCTAAATATATCTCATTTTAAGTACAAAAAGCTAGAATTTTATGCAATGTGAATAGATCTATGGTATGTGTAATTCATATAGACTCGGTTCACACTATAAGTGTATATGGACATTGAGCGTTTGAGCGACATCGCATCTTTGATAGTGGATCTTAGGTCACTTGCCGCCATGTTGTGGGTTGGAAAGGTGCTTATAAATTTGAGTTTTTATAAAGCTATAGAATGATTTTTCTAAAAAAAAAACACATTCGATCGTGTCATGAAAATTGTTTATAGCGAGTATATTTTTAAATCAGAATTATATAATAATATAATGTGAACTCATTATATAAAAATAATATTCACATTAATAATAATAATATTAAACAGTAATAAATAAATTAAAAATAATAATTGATTAAATACTATATGAAAATTGTAATTGAATAATTATGTATAAAAAATAATATATTGCATGAAAATTACAATTAAA
>NW_012130075.1:4750161-4775814 GCF_000143395.1 Atta cephalotes
ACACACACACACACACACACACACACACACACACACACACACACACGTGCGCGCGCATACCTTATTACAAAAATATTTCATCAATATACAAATATAATAGTCTACCAATATAGTGTTTCCGAAAAATTTGATTTAATTTTTTAATAAAACTTAATTTTATTAATCTTTTGCCATACTTTTCTCTTATAAATTAAAAAAAATTAAACTTTGCACAAATGAGTACCACGGCTCTCATCCGTGATATTCATGTTTAGCCCGATTTCCTTACCACGAGTCTCATATAATAATATTGTAGGTGAGAGGGTTAATTATATTTTAGGGGAAAAAGATTCAGCTAACCTAATCTAACAATTTCAACTTGCTGAAGGCAGCCACATTCCTGATTGGAAATTGACGCATGTACATTAAAAATTGAGCACATAAAAAGTTCAGTATCCATATTGTATGTACTTATACTGTGCCCGTTGTTTCTTTTGGTAAATTTTACCAAAGTTGGGTAAGTAGCAAGATTACCAATCACATGCGTGGATTGAATTCAAATTTAAATAACAAATAAAATTTACCAAAAAGGTGGAACAACCAATCCATATATGATATTTTTTCACAATGTACAAAATACGTTTCTTGACTTTATCACGTATACTTCTGTATTAACGAAGAGCACAGACTCTTGTTATATGGATAAAGGTTCATCGACTCTTGTCGCTCATATTCAGCGACAAACGTTACGTAATTTCATATGTCGCTAATCTCATATAAATAGATTAGCAGCGATAATTTTTGATGGTAATTATATTAATTGTGTGGTGTAAAGTGCTATAAAGTCCAAAATGTCATATCAAAAACGGTTACAATTGAAATGTCAAGTTGATGCGATTGTGCACAATAAAAATAACACAAAACTACGATAAAATAGACTAAAAGCATCTGTATTAATGAATATACTTTAAAAAGGAAATATTAGGTGAACAACTTTGCTTCCGCCGTTTTTTTTCCGAAATTCGAGGCTTTATTGTAAAAAACTGGTTATACATTTATGATTCAAAGTATTGTCCATCGCTGGCCACTACTTTCTCCCATCTTTCGGGTAGCGTATGAATCCCGCGTCGAAAAAACTGGTTATCTTTTGAGACTATCCACGAATCGATCCAATTTTTTATTTCTTCATAAGACCGGAAGTGCTGGTCAGCTAGGCCGTGTGCCATTGATCGAAACAAATGATAGTCAGAGGGAGTAATACGTCTGGAGAATACGGCGGGTGGGGTAGGATTTCCCATTTCAACGTTTCCAAGTCTTGACCACTTTCGCAACATGGGGTCGAGTATTGTCATGCTGCAAAATCACTTTATCGTGTCTCTCGTTGTACTGCGGCCGTTTGTCTTTCAATGCTCGGCTCAAACGCATCAATTGCGTTCGATACCGATCGCCTGTTTCAGTCGGTTTTTTAACCGTTCATAATACACTACGCCGAACTGGTCCCACCAAATACAGAGCATGACCTTGGAGCCATGAATATTCGGTTTGGCCGTCGACGTGGAAGCATGGTCGGAAACTCCCCATGATTTTCTGCGCTTGGGATTATCGTAATGAACCCATTTTTCGTCCCCAATCACAATGCGATGCAGAAATCCCTTCCGTCTTTGCCTTTCAAGCAGCTGTTCACAAGCAAACAAATGCCGTTCAACATCTCTCGGCTTCAATTCGTACGGCACCCAATTTCCTTGCTTCTGAATCATTCCCATGGCTTTGAGGCGTTTTGAAATGGCTTGTTGAGTCACTCCCAATGATCGTGCCAATTCTTCTTGATTTTGACACAAGTCTTGCTCAAGTAATGCCTCCAATTCTGCATCTTCGAAAACCTTCTCTCTTCCATCACTATGCCGGTCTTCGACATCAAAATCACCGTTCTTGAAGCGTTGAACCCACTCACGACACGTTCTTTCACTAATAGCGGCCTCACCATAAATATTTGAGAGCATTCGATGAGCATCAGCCGCATTTCTTCATATTGAAGCAAAAAATTAAAATCTCCCGCAAATGACGAGAATTTGGCTCATAAACTGACATTTTCAATCGAGAATAACTTTATGATGCAGACACAAATCGACTAATGTTTCTATGGAGTTATGTTGACAGATGCCCAAGTTTATTGTATGACGTCTATGATCTATTTATTTCGACCACCACTTACGCTAAAGTCATCTATAGGAAAACGGCGGAAGCAAAGTTGTACACCTAATAAGAGATTTTGGGTTGATTCTTATTTCAAAGATATAAACATGGATTAAAGCAAATTATTATTAAAAAATTATCAATAATCGGTTATATGCTTTCATACACCCATGAATCGAAATGCTCTTTTCGTGTATCATCATTTTATATGTGCCATAAGTATATGTACAACAGTCATCTGAAAATTTCATCAAATTATCGCAAATAATAACAAATAATAATAATTAAATAATAATAATAATAAATAATAATAATAATAATTTAATAATACAATAATTAAATTGATAATACAATAATTAAATTGATATAATGTATCATAAAGAAAAGTCTGTATAAATAAAATGGAAAATAAAAATAAAAATAATCATAAATAAATGAGGTAAAATCACACGCAACAAATTTTTTATTGATAAGAAATTTGTATTTATATATTTATTGTGATAATTTATTTAGAATACAAACATCACCATGAAATTTGATAAAAATATACTCATTCAATCCGTTTTCATTCAAAATGAAAGAATCTGGCAAAAACGTGGTGATATGCTTCACGAAGCAAATTATGTATAAATGTAGAATTGGACTGTAATTTGAAAATATAGTTTGAAAATGTTATCTGAGTACTCCCATGTATCATTTTATCCTTTAACATTGGATCCTAGCAAACGAGAATGGATTAAAATGAATTGAAATTTTTTTCTATCCGAATGCGTATTTTAAATAGCGAATACTTTTTTTTGAATTTAATCGGATTCAATTGGATTCAATTAGATTCAATTGGATGCAATTGGATTGAAAAACTGCATTTCCTATTCAAAATTTTGAATTTAACAGTATTCACAATGTGTGTTGTGCACAGAAAAAGATAATATTATTTTTAAATTGCATAAAAGCATAGAGATATGCTCCATGCAATTTCTATAAATGAATAAAAATGCATTCAGGATTGAAAAGCATTTATTTTTAACATTCGTGAATTAATATTTCTGAAAATCTGAATCCATTTCAATTCATTTCAATCCATTCTCGTTTATTGGGTCCACTCTTGTTTGCTGGGATAATATTAAAATAAAACACTCGGGTGATGTTTTCATTACGCAGCTCTAATAACTATTCAAGTAAACTCTTTTTCCTAACCTGACTAAACGCTTAAGGTAGATTGTCTCATTTTTCTATTTTATTTTTTATTTCGGATGAAAACGTATCGAAAGAGAATATTTTTATTTTGTAATGATATTCATATTCTAAAGTTACATTCCTCTTTGAGAAAAATTTTACTTGAAATATTGTAATATGCATTACATGTCCTATATATTTTGAATATAATTTTCCTTGGAAAGGATGTTTTGGAATATAGCTTAAAGCTCCTGACTACTCAACTAAAAACTTTGCGTTGACGGCGACACAGAATCAGATGGCGGTCTGGCGAAAACGATAGCTACACACTTAAACACGTCCCATGTCCGTGTGCTCGCCTGCGGCGCGCCGAGAGTGAATAGCGAGCTCTTTCTCACATTAGTCACTTGTTTCAAGTGATCGAAAATACTTTCTCGGCAATCTCGGCCGCTCGGCCGGCTCGGCGGCCCTAGGCATCAATAAGGGGCGGGGGGCATTCTAAATAACATATAAGTTTTAATAAATTGTAGTAATAGTGTATCCCTCTCATTAATCCAGAATAATATAAATCAACATTAAAACGCAACAGTTTACAAGATTATTTAATTGTTTATGATTTTTCATGCGCGTTATATAATATATTTCCTTTTTCCTTACAGTCTTCCTTATAGTTCTTTCTTATAATTCTTCCTTATAGTATATTTCCTTTCTTTCATAAACTTGAGTAGCAAGAATAGTTCAGTAAAAATAGAATTTCATCGGAAAAAAATTATAAACCAGCTTTTCTCTTTACGAAAGTAAGAGCCCCAAAAGGTCATCAGAAAAGAAATGCGTATGAGATGCGTTTGAGATTCGAGATTTGTGAAGAAAATATGCGAAAAAAAATCGAATAGTTGCAAAAAGCACGTTTTTTTGCTTACAAAACGAAAGATATCGATTGTATGAAAAAAAGTTCAGTATAAAAAAATGTAGGTATTCGAAATACCTACAAAATGAGATGTGGAACATTAAAATCGATCTATTAGTTAAGTAAAAAAGGAATAAAAAACACCAAAAGGCCTTTTTTTCACTCGCTTTCTGTTCATTTAGATTTAAACGCAAAACTTGAAATTCTCGTAAAATGTAGTATTCGTAATAATGGACAAATATAGCCCTAAACAAACCTGAAATGTTCATTAATTTTTGTAAAAAGCCATTTGTTCACTAAAAACCTATCTGCGGAAAACTCAATTTTTTCATCTTTGAGTAGTCACACAGCAATTTACAAAGGTGATTTTTTTTTCTTCAAGAATTGCACTATCTCGTACATTTAGTAACAAAATGAGTTTTTGCAACTATTATAAACTATCATAAAATGACTTTTAAAAGGATATCTTTTTTTCGTGTAAAAAACAATGGAATAATTCCGTTAATATGCATCAAATAGCCGTATGAAGCATTCGACATGTGAAGCAAATGACATTTTTCTACAAATTTAAAAAAAAAAGGTTATCCTTTGATTATTAGGAGTCGAAATAACAATTTCTTTTCAAAATCAGTGTAGCTCTAGTTTTTTAAGATTAAGAGTTCCATCTGGCACCAATTTATCAAGAAAAAATTGAATTTGTTATTAAAAAAAAATCGAAGTGTAACCATGAAATTTTTAGTTTAGAAAATTTTTTCTTTCTTGAATTTTTATTTTTTCGATTTATTATTAAAAAATCACGTTTGAGTATGGAATAATTAACAAATTTAAGTCACACTAGATTAATCTAGAGTCTCTATAACAGAATCTGAATACGCGCGCATGCCCGTCCGCCATCAAAACCGGAAATGTATCGCCGTGTTTGCTGCGCAATTCAAATGACTGTTTCCTATTATACGACAATAGAGTTGAATTCAAATTTTATTTAAATAATCCAAGATGAAAGATAGAATAGAATAGAATTGCACAAGCGAACAAAAATATCTGACAGCATGTCAATATCTTGCGATCTAATAATGCATTGTCTGTTACAGGGACAATGCATCTATTATAGATTAATCTAACTTTTTAACAGTGTGCTACAAAAAAATGGGCAAATTGAGGGAGAATTCAGTTACGCGATCATTTATTGTTGCGATAAACGACATGGCTATGTTCCAAAATTGACTGCCAGTACTAAAAATCTATGCATAACGTGCACATAACGTAAACTGTGAAGCATTTTTAGTGCTGGTAGCACTGTAATAAATTTGAAACATAGCCCATGAAATTATATCTTAACGCATAACATATAAGGCAAAAGAAATTCAGTCAATTATACTGTTACATTCCAGGAGGAATTCGACCGGTCCCCCCCGGGTTTGATCTAACCTGAGGCTATGGAGTACAGAATTCCGGATGTTGAAGCGACTACAATTGATTTTGTCCAGGTTGCTGATTGGCTAGATACGAGCGCTAGAAATAATGATTATGGTCGATTCTGAATCATTTCTTCACTGTTGCTCTCCCGTTCTTCTCAAATAGATGAGGAATCTTTTTAAGATTTCAGGGCACTCAGAGCAATCTATGATCGCACGAAAGATAACGAATATCAAAAAGCATGCGTGGTTAAGTCTCTCCCTCGCTTGGGGTAACCGAGATGGACATAATATAAATAATAAAACTCCGGAATAATTCTCCTTTTCATGAATGGATAACGAGGTATAACATTCAGTGCATTTAACATCCCGTTCTCCTTATGCTGATAGAATAAGGCGAATACGCAGCACCACTATGAATCTATGCGACGTAAGGATTGACTAGGAGTTGAGCATCAATAGGGGTGCGCGAACGCAGAAATACGGGGCAAATGCTCTATAGTTCATTCACGACAAAGTTTCTAGCGAAAGTAAAATAGAAGCTTTGTTACAGCAAGAAGGAGGGAAAGTGGTTGGAAAACCAAGATCTCTGTTGCTTTCTGGGCGAGTCCAGTTGCTGATTTCGATCGCACTAATAATCACGCGCGATCTCTTTTCGTTGGTGATCGAACGATTATGTCATCGATGTTAATAATTAGCGAGAAAGTGGGGATAATCACTAAGCACTCTTTGATTAAAGTTAATTAAATATATATTTTAAAACAATTCACAACAATCATTTCAGTACATTGATTACCGAGGTGATAATTATTATTTCTTACGCGAGAGTAGTCTAATTTAAATTGGAATTAAGAATTATTAATACGAATTAGGAATTAGAACTTGCAATTATTAATAGAATTAGGAATTGAATTAGCAAAAGAGAGTTGTGTTCGGACTTAGAATGATATTTCACACGTGGCGCTTAACTTAGAGCGGCGAAGGTCCGGACAATGGAAGGAGGTTGAATCTCGCGCATCCACTTTATGTATCGATCGCTGCCGCTTTTCTGAACTCTTTTTTATGGACATTTCTAAGACTCCCTTCCATCGATCGTGCCGTTGGTAGGAGAAGTGTCAGGTACGTTCCAAGAGATGCCCGCGTATATCGCTCGCTATTAGTAAGTTTGTTCGGAAAAATCATTGGACAAAAATGAAGTTATTGCAGACGTGACAATACGCATTCTACAATAAGCCATTAGTCATAAATCAGAAGTTAGAAGCTGAAAATTGACCAAGCACAGTCGTCAATTTCCAACTTCTGATTTATGATTAATGGCTTATTGTAGAATGGCCATTAGCAATCTTTATTTCATAGAAAGAAGGAAATGAAGGACTTTGATTGGTACATTTTCTTATATATTACGTGTTATGCGTAACCAATGGCATCAACCAATCAAATTGTCAGCTATTACGCATTATTCTAGTTGAGACGATTTAATTGACGGATGCAAGGTACGCTTACGCAAGTTACGCTGTATGTGATAGCAGCCTAAGGATGTCTATCCATGCAACAGAATAGAATGTAACGAGGAACGAGAGTAAAATCAATCTCAAACGTTCCGCACTAATTGATATGGAACGCTTGAGATTGGGTGCATTTAGTACTATAATCGCTCTCTGAGTGCTTGTGAACTCTTGCACCTGTTTGGTTTATATTTTTCTATTGGATCTATTGGAATATACAAATTAGAACAAACTAAAGCAAAACAATTAATTAGTTGGCAAGACATACATTATTAGATGTCAAGAGGAAATACATTATCAATAGGAAAGAACAGTGATCTAGTTTCCACTAATTACAGTCGAGTATTCTCCAATCGAATAAGGAAATGCTCGATTTTAGTTGGTTAGTTCTTACATTCTGATCCGGTTTAAATCCTCGGTGCAAACTAAGCCAGTTTATACATTGTAGGAAAGAACAGTTACATTACTAATGCATTAGTTAATGTTTAACTTTTGTATTAAAAAAAGATTTATTGCCAATTGATAATGCTGCAGTGAAACGCTAAACATGCGGCAATATTCATAGTTTTTATTTTAAAACTGTCTTACATAATGCTAATAAATATTGTAGACGTCGCAAGCTTGTTGCTTTAGCCAATCCGATATTTCAATTTTAAAATCGCATGATGCTTACGCTTTTGACGCTATAATACGACAAATGTAGAATGGCCTATACAGTTTTCGGATTAACTATGACATCTTAGGTTTCATATTCCAATTATCATAGCTCCTACTTATTTCAATGCACACATTGAAGTGAGTAGAAACTATAGCAAGAGCACATTGGAGCATGCTGGAACATACGATGCGAACAAATCTCCAGAGAGTACTTGGATCAGAGATAAGATGGCGATTGGAGCAGTTGCATTCATGTGGGCCAATGTTCAGTGACACGAACGGATTTAGGATAAGTGAGCATGTCACCTAATCTAATCCGTGAGACCACTCGAATGGATCGGACATGTGCCTCGTTTTGTTTCAGTATTTTGTGTTACCTCAATTATTTGAAAAGCGTTGTTATACAAAATAAATGCGTTTTTAATAAATATAAAAGTTATAAATTAAAATGTCGAGGCTTTTTTAAAAAACGAGCAAATGTAGTTAACTAATAAAATTCATCTTTTATTACATTCGTATAACGCTATAAATTTCAAACGTTTCGACTTACAAAGTCTTCATAATAAAGAAAACGTATTTATGTATCCCAATTCAATATCAACGAATTAACATATAATACACAATAAAATTATCGCTCTAGGCTAATCTTATTTAATTATTCCAGCGTTAAGATTACGGATTGACTATTCTATATAAATTTATGTAAGTGAATAATAAATTTTCATCAATATTGAATTAAATATAATAATTTTTTAATCCGAAGTTGACATTTAATTGTACAGAATATAATAGGATAATCGTTGAAGAAATCCTCGTTCGGAATGACATTTTATATGAAATTGTTGAGCTGATTCTCGATAACAATTGAAGAACTAGTTAAAAATAATTTTACAATTATGGTCTCAAACTTCTGACTTGATACTAATTTCATTTCCGTTAAAATTAATTTTCTTTATTACCACTGATGAAGATTTGTGTCACTGAACATTGGAACACATGAATGCAACTGCTCCAACCGCCATCTTACCTGTGATCCAAGTGCTCTCTAGGGTTAATGGAGCATGCAACGTGAACAAACCTTAGGAGATCTATTTATACATAGACGAAAAAGGTGGATTATTTCTGATTAGTCACGATTACGCGATACGCGGCAAATACGCCTCATGGGACTCCAGCATTAGAGTGTATAACAGAAATTCTAATCAGCAATTGGTCGCATTTAGTTTCGCATTTTTCTAATCTTCCGCCTAATGTGCCAGCTTTCAGAATGTATTCTAGTAAATAAAATATAACATATTCTAATAAAATTAAGGCACTATAAACGTGAGTATTCGCATATCCGCCATTTTTACTCCTTTCTTCACTCTGCTCTGTTCCCACTCCGCCGCTGAGCTGAAAAGGTTACAGTCGTTACGGTTGTTATAGATTATAGTTTCTAAGCTGTTGGAAATCTTGTAACTTCATATTTATGTATTTCGAAATTTTATCATAAGATTAAGAGACAAAAAAAGGATATAAAAAACTGAAATTATGAATATTAACGAAGGCTAAAAAATTTATGGAATGCTTGTTGCGTTGCGGTAAATTGTATCAATAGATCAGAAAAAGATATTCGATTATTTAAATTTCCTGCGGATAATATTCGTCGACAACTTGTATCGCTGTAAAATAAATATAAATATGATTTGTGAATAAACATCACTACACTTCCTCGCAGATGAGAATTTTCAATTCTTTTCTTCAAATTGACATACATATTTGATACTTTATCTAGAAATAATCTGAACGCCGGACCTTCAAATTCTGTACTGATATTACGATAAATATTCAATTGATTTTGAGAGCAAAAATGGAATGAAACGAACTATAATATAAAATTTCAAGCAGCAAATACAAATCATAACTTGTATGACCATAATCCGTCACAGCTCAGTGATGGAATGGGGACAAAGCAAGGAGTGGGAAAAGGAATAAAAATGATGGACGCGAATACTTACGTTTCTAGTGCTCTAGTAAAATTACTAAAATACGCAGGTTACGCTTATTCGCAGGCTGCATATGACGGCATCCTTATGCTGAATCCGACGTGCGTCGTATGGATATTCTGCAACCAATCAGAAAGCAAAATTTTTTTTCATATGTTATATCCGCCACAACTTCATTTTTCTTGTCCAATAATTATTTTTTGAATGGACTCGCTAACAGCTGAGTAATACATACGGGCATCCCTAGAAACACTTCTCCCCGATACTCACCGTTGACGGGGCATCAATGGAAGAGAGTGTTTAGGAACGTTCATGGACAAATGTAGAGAAGAGGCAGAGTAATAGTGTGCGTCGTCTTGGGTATTATGTAAAGTTTCCCCTAGGAATGAATGCACAAAAATGAACAAATTCACATGAATGTAATGAATAAGTGATTAAGTAATTTTTGGCTGTTATAAAATGAGTTCACGAGAAAATTTTCGGCAAGTAACGAAATGCCTAAAATATGAAATTCTAATTATTTTCTAGTAAATTGATAACTAGCTTGTTTTTTGAAACTAGCTTGTTTTTTGATCTTTTGATTTGTTTTTTGTTCTTGATTAGACTGCACTAGAAACTCTCTCGCTTTCGACAAATATCAAATATATTTGAAAATCTATTTGAAATATATATTTGAAATGGATATTGATTTCTTGCCATAAATGGTGTGAACGAAGAGAAAGAGCATGCAGTTGACAGATGAAAACTTCACATATTAAGAAAACGTGATGTTAAATTAAATATGATGCTAAATTATATATGAATAAAAGATAAAAATATGAAATGCATAAAAATCATATGAAAATTTAAAAATATGAATTATAATAAAAAACAGAGATTTATAAAACAGGTTAAAAAATAATCTTTTTTCATTCAGATGAAGATTTCTCCAGCCCCAATCCGAAACAATTAAGGGTTTGTGCTATGTTCTCCCATACATTTTTCTACGAGTTTTAAATACATATTGTTTTTTTACTACAGCAAGAACAAGAGTAATGAAATAATAATGTTTTTACCAGTTCCATACGGCTCTGAGAATTTTGCACTCTTCCCCGCACAATATTCAAATTTTTTGACTAACAGCATTTCCTTTTGTTTTTGAGTTACATTCATTGTTATTCTCGATGATACATATAAGGAACAACAAATAATGAGCAATGTGATTTCCTATCAAAATACGTATGTACGTGCATACATACTTGTATACACCCGTGAACACTTGTTAAATTTTCGTAAATTTAAGAGGAACGATATAAATTCGTTTTATGTTCTCACTTTCTCATAACTTCCTTACATCTGATTTCACTTTTTCATAATCTTCTTACATAATCACTAAGTCTGATATCGTTTGAAAGTAAAACTTTTCACGAGATTGGTACGTATGAAAAGTGAAAAACTGAAAGTTTCATGAAAATTTACATAATCGATACTCAGAGCGGCCACGCGCGAAATATCGGCTCTTTCCATTGTCTGATCAATCGTCACTGTAGATTTTAAATCGCGTGCGAACTAAATTGCGTAATACTAAATCTGAACGCGATTTTCTTGCATTTTAATTTCTAAATCTAAGAATTCCGATCCTAATTTTAAATCTAAAACATTAATTCAATTTCTAAATCATAAGTCCTAACTCATTGTAACTTTTAATTAACTTAGAATTAAATCTGTCATCGTGTAAAATTAGTTATGAAGGCGTTAATTAGTGTACGAATTGTTATTAAATGTACATTTAATTAATCTCATTTGAGCGTGCATTTCATGAACATCTCCATTCTCTTGGCTAATTCATCTTAACGCTAATAATAATATAGCCACTATCGAATATTAACAAAAGCGATCGCGTGTGCCTATTGCGATCCGAATCAGCAGCTAAATTCGCCCAGAGAACAGCCTTGGCATCCTGACCACTTCTTTCTACTGCCATTCGGGAACACCAGACAACATTTGATCGGGCATTTCAAGGTAAGAAAGTTTTTTCCACATTCCGGTAATTGGAATTTGCCGCCAATGAATTGCATTTAGCATGTGTCCCACGTATCCGCGTTCGCGCGCACCCATTGACATTCGAATCTTTGCGGTTAATCCGTATTCCACGTGGTTACGTAGTGCATCTTCGCTATTTTTTTCAGCATAGGGAAAGCTGTACCATCAAATGTCCTGAATGTTATACTACGCGAAAACGAAAAGAAAAATTATCAAGGGATCTTACGTTTTACGACATTCATTGGGGTTCCCTGAATGTTTCGAATCCTGTAGTGTATGTTCTATATTAACTGTCACTTTGCATGTCATCGCATTGCTCCGACTGTCCCGAAGTATTAAAAAGATTCGTTGCTTATATAGGGAGAACGGAAGAGCAATTGTGGAATGATTCGGAATCGACTATAATCGGAATATTTAGCAGTCACTTTTAACCAATCGGTGACTTGAACAAATTCTACTACGATTCTTTTTGATGCGCGGAATCGTGAATTCGTATCACAGTCTCAGGTTAATTCGAAACTGCGAAACCGGCCGAGCTTCCCTGAAACGTAACATTTTAACGATAAGATACGATAAGAGATCTTGCGTGTCTCCTTATTCGTCAAAGCATACCCCGAGCGGACGGTCCCCGCGAACTCATGTCATTCGATTCGATAATTCGCTGAAACCTCCGAAATCCTCTCGCCTCCTGCGTGACAGCTCTTTTTCTATCGGGAGCGTCATCCGCAAGTTCCTCTCTGCTACGAGTGTTTCGCTTCCGATATCCCAAAATCTAGCCATGAGAGCTACGATTACATATATATGCACTATTGCATCGACGAGAAAACCACTCACGAAGAGTGTAATTTGTACTGCGTTTCTTCTGGCCAATCGCATCCCTATCTCTCGCGGCTCTTACAATTTGTGACTTCACACAATAAATAATCATTGTTCTGTGCGCGAGCTGGGAATAACGGGTTGCTTGATGACAGATAACCTGTATATCATATCGACTTTCGCCACCCCGCGGAGTAATATTCAATCCGTCCACGAATAATGGCTTCTGCACACTGGACGCGGAAATGTTTACCGCGCAACAAATGTGATGCGATAGCCATCAATAAAATTATAGCTCCTAACATGTTCATTGGTTACCGCCTCTTATTTTGCTACGTGGCAAGCGTTTCCAGTATGCAGGAGCCATAACGCGATTCGTAATAGAGACTCACGGAAAGAAGGGAGCGAACGCCACGCTCAATGAAGACAAATTGGAAATGCTGCGATATACTATCGCGAAACAGGAAAAACGATTAAAAAATCAAGGTATCGCGAATAAAAGGAAACGCGCGAATAAAAGAAATCGAAAGAACACATGAGGCCGAAAATTTGCGGTTACATCGATTGGGACGCTTTTCGACGAGACCGCGATGCCAAGAGAATGCAGTTAAAAGTCGAATGGGATGCTATAAAACAAGTTCACAAGACCCTAGATACCATAGAGAAGGAGACCGCGAATTACTCATCAATTATAGAACGGAGCGCGAAGGAGAAGATGAGTTGCGAAAAGAGCGGGATAGGCGTCCACAACCTAATCGCCTCATTTAAGGATGAAATCAGGGAACTCAGCTGTCTCCGTCGCGACGTAGATAAAATGAGATTTCAAAACCTCTCTTTTACCCCTTCCGACGGACAACGCCGTTGGCGTTGAATTTGAATGCCAATGCACGCGTTCCTCCACAGGAAAAGCACGGCGGAACTCCCTCAAATAAAGTTTCTTTTCGCGAAGCGAAAGCAGAGAGTGTGTCCTCCTTCGACGAGTATAACATCCTGTTAGCACAGTTCGTTCGGACTTGTCGTGCTGGAGAAATAATTCCCCTTTCCTCCGAAAAGAACCCGGCTAAAATATTGGTAAATAAGTTGCGAGGACGTGCTTACTATGTCGTAGAAGATGAGCCGTATGACACGATAACCCAGCTAATAAACCTGAATGGAGCCTTCGAATCATCCTAAATGATTGATCAATATCGCGGCGAAACAGTACCTCTTATATACGATGAAACGAACACATACTGGATTATATTAGCAGAATAAAGGATTTGCACATCGCAATCCTAGATTTCGAAATGTCGTGCGCAAGGAACGCTGTCATCGGACTGTGGACATTCTCACCACGAAATCATTTTGTGAGGGTCTCGCTTTCCAACACAGGTTGCAAATGAGGGCAGAGGTCTTCTGAGGCGATCGGACGAGCCTCGGGCGGCGACATCGCGAGAGGAAACGTCCAGTAAGAGCAATAGAAACGCAATCGATCGAACCATGGAGGACAATCGCAGTCTTAACCTCAACGTCTCCCCTCTACCCATCGTAACAATATCCGCCGATGGCTTGCTACGAGGTGTTGAATTCATAATCGATACCGGCGCCGAACATTGTAAAGAAGCGTAGCTTGTGCCTTGGAACGCAAATCCAAACAAACCGAACACTGCTGCTTAGCAGAATAACGAAGAAAAAACTCTCGGATCTATTGATGTTTATATCATGGGAAATCCGGTAACGGATAATTTCCCCATCATTCACAAGAAGGAATCTTAAGATCCGACTTCTTGCGGGACGCCACAAAAATAAATTTTGTGAAACGACTAATTGTCTGGCAAAATACAGTAATACCGCTTTCACAGCGCGATACGATAACCATTCCATCAAGATTTCGCGCAACAATGGCTATCCGCGTTGTAAACTTGACTTTAACGGAAGGGTACATTCCGTGGATTGATGGCATCTATTTAAAAGATGCTCTAGTCATCAACCGTGACGGAAGAGCGTTTATCGAAATAATTAATACAAGTGAAAACGATCGAGAATTAGAAATCCCACGGTTTGAAGAAATAGAGTCTATTTCCTCATACAATCCGGAATTCGTGTCAGACGACGCGTCTAAACTTCGGCTCTAGGATTCGAAATTTCACGCTATGGAATGTGTATAAAAACGCGAAGTCTCGGTTTCTGTAGAGAACGCGCTTAAGCCACGCCGAAAACGCAAATAAAGAATCTTTTAAGATTCAACCACTTAAATTCAGAAAAAACGAACTTCGTCATGAAAATCATAAGTAAACACAGCAACTTTTCAAATTCCATCCGACAAACTCAGATACACGAATGCAGTAAAACACAGAATTACTACTATCGATAACCAACCAATTCATACCAAGCAATATCGACATCTTTCAATCTATAAGGAAAAGATAAACAAATAAAAATTCTCCTAGATGACGATATCGTTTCCTCCTCCAACTCTCCTTATAATTCCTCTCTTTCGGTAGTCCCTAAAAAATCCGACTCCTTAGGCAACAAGAGATGGTAATAGACTTTCGTGTATTAAACGAAAAGACAATTGGCGACTGCCCAACATCACCGAAATACAAGACTAACTCGGCAGCGCTAAGTATTTCAGCGTTTTCGACTTGGCTTCGGGCTTCCACCAAACGATGCATGAGTCTAACATGCTGAAAATGCCTTTTTCCACGCTCTATGGGTACTACCATTTTAAACGCATACCGTTCAGACTAAAAAACGTCTCAGCGATGCTCCAAAGACTCATGAATCAGGTTTTGTCCGATTTACAAGGAGTAGAGTTTTTTGTATATCTAGACATAGTATTGTATACGAGCTCATTGCGAGAGCACGAACCTAAATTTAATAAATTAGCCGAAAGACTACGAAAAACAAATTTGAAACTCTAATCAGATAAATGCGATTTCTGCGCAAGGAAGTCATGTATCAAGGGCATATAATCAATAAGACCGGCATCAAGCCGGATCCAAAAAAAATACAAGCAGTCGAAAATTTTCTAAGGCCTCGAAAAGTCCGAAAGTCATAAAATAGTTTTTAAGCCTGGCCGATTACTATTAATATTTTTTGCCGAATTTTTCCAAAACAGCCCATTAACCAACTTGCTCAAGAAAGATACAGAATTCTAATAGTTTGATGCGCACGAACAAGTACTTAAATGCTAAAAAACTCGCTATGTTCGGAATCATTACTCCAATACCAAGACTTTACATTACCGTTTATTTAGTGACTACCGATGCATCGAAATATGTTATCGGAGGCATTCTTAGCCAAGGTGAGATAGGAAAGGATAGACCTATCACATATGTGTCGCGCCTCTTAAACGCCGCCAAGCAAAACTACTCGACGATCCTTAAAGGAATTCCTAACGATAATGTATAGTATAAACTATTTCTGACCATATACGATCGAAGATTTAGTTTGATGACAGACTACAGATCTTTAATTTGGCTAAAATCAGTAAAAAATCCTATGTCCAGAGTTGTGCGTTGGAGGCTCAAACTTGCGAAATATGAATATGAGATCGTTTATAAAGCCGGAAAAATAAACTTGAACGTCGAGAAACCCGATGGTCGAATTAATTGTGGAAAAAACTGTTACAAAAACGGTCAAACTCTTGTTCCCCTTCGCGCTAAATGAAAATTCAGACTCGACATCCGCTTTGGCTTCGCCCACAAAAACTATTTCGCCTAGACAAAGCCATGACATTCCAGAAGACGCAACTTCCCTCATGTGTGACGAAATCATAAATGAAAGCGATACAGAGCTAGACGATAGCAGAGAAGACAGTGACTTTCCACTATCTGACACTCTCGACGTTCCTATCAATGTTTTAAGATACGAGAAGTGCGCGACAATTTTCACCATGTGTAAAGACAATCTTGACAACCATAATTTTCACCATGGGCGAAGAGAGAGCGCGCATGCGGAGCAAGGGCGACTTCCGCAAATCGAAAACGTCACTCTGAGGCCAAATTAATTAGTGACAAAAGCCGCATTATCGTCTTAATAATTAAGGAACACGTATCTGAAACAATAAGGCGACAGATAATAATCAAAGCGATTTCTGTATTGTTAAGCATAATTGATGAACTCGGACTAACGATCTTATTATGTAAAGATGATATAGATAGAGTACCATGGGGAAAAGTTAGAGACATCTTAGATGTCAGACACGTTTAGCAATCACGCTGTTAAGATATCGATGCACCAATAAAATTTCGACTCTCTCAGTCGACGACCGATTGCAGATACTTAAAGAATGTCACGATTTCGCGACGAGTGGCCACAATAACGAAAACTTATTGGCGCATAAAAAATCGTTATCAATGACCGAACATGAAATCAGATGTACAAATATACATTTAAAATTGCAAAAATTATCAATTAAAAAAGCTCGTGCGTGTAAAGATCTGCCAGCCAATGGTCTTAACAGACACTCTGGTCGCCGCGTTCAAAAAGATATCTGTGGATATTATGGGAGACCATTATCCGAGACCATTATCTGAGCCAGCAGCGTGTATATCTTAACCATACAGAACCTCTTAACTAAATATTCCCTCGTGATATCGTTCAAGCAAGCAACTGTCATCGATATAGCCAATGTTCATAAATTTATTTGTATTTACAGTGCCTCTAAAGCGCTTCTCCCCGACCAGGGTTCAAACTTTTTGAGTGCCCTTATGTGTTGTCGCCCGAAAATTTCGCAGTATAACAACCGCGAAAGAAATCACTACGTGCTCTGAGAATATTTCAAACAATACATTGACAAAGAGCGAGAGTAGGACAAAAACAATTAAGATTGGCGATGTTCTCGTATAACACAAACGTGTACGAGATCCACGAGTTGATTTTTGGTAAAATAGCTAGAATTCCAAATCCTATTTTGTCAAGCGACATGAATGAAACATACGCGGATTATATAACTTTATTATTCAACCGACTCAAGGACTCACAAGAAATAGCTAGAGAAAATCTCTGTCGAGCGAAGCAAAAGTTGAAGGCCTATTACGACAAAAAATGTAACCCCCGAACTTTCGCCTGCGGCGAAGATATATTTATATAAGATATATTTATATATAAAGGAATCCGTGAAAGGAAAACTTGTCGATCAATATACCGGTCACATGAAATTTTAGAAATTCTAAGGAACAATAATGTTAAGATAGCGATAAGTAGCAATAGGACTCGCATAGTACATAGCGATAAAAAAATTACGCTATATCGGAGAACGTGGAGTTTCCTCCTTGGAAACGTCTCTACTCCCAGTAGAGGAAGCTAACGCAGAGGCAATCGCCAACACGTTAGTCTGGTAATTGAAGAATCCAAGGATGGACCGACGGACAATCATTTTCAGCATTTTCACCATGCTTCTCATTCCACCAGCGAAAGAGGCTGGTAGGCTACGACTGCGGGGGTTACAGCTTCAATATTATGAAAAATATCTTTATCCTTGCTAGATATAGGGAACTGTGACTTGAAAAACATCAAACCCATTACCGAGAATACCCATGTCCAGCTACTTCAGCTCTCGGATTTTGACAGGATCAGAGTAATAAAATATTATTGCAAGATGCTCTCTCATGTATCGATCATGCATGGCGGGAAGAGAGTACTTGCAGGAGACAGTAGCTAGCAACTGCCGAAGAATTTAGATAACCGGTACAATCGACCTAGGAGAAAGAGACAGTATATTTTTGGCCTAAAACTAAATAGCTCTTCTATCCGGAACGTCACTCTCGCCGGACACACGTCCGTGGATGGACGTTGCAGTGACACCCAGTATAGCGACCTGTATGAAATGTGGGACAGCGTCATTGTGCAAGCGATAATCAGGATAATGTTGCGAGATTTCAGGATCCCCATCCACTGTAACTCGCACGAAATCATCCTGCCTTCCGGCTTGCACTGCAAGGTCACGACCGGAGAGTGCCTTGATACTGATGGAGGCGAGAGCTTTTGATCAACGGTATCGCCCGATAATTGTCACTTCAACTATTACATCTTGTATGAAGGACAAGCGAATAAACTCCTAAGGCCAATCAAACAGCCTATTATTTACATGATCACCACGAGAGAGATCACATTTGTGACTCACTCAAGCGGGCAGAATCAACATATGTGGCTGGACGTAGACGAAACACCCGAAACTTTTTTATTCTGGAAACACAACAAGAGCTTTTAAGATACGGTCGAGAATCTCCGTGAGCAATCTCCTGGATATTGTTATTCTAGATTATCGTAGAAGTTCTTATTCGATCGTCTATCCATCCAGACATAGGTTTATTTCTTACATCTGTTCCTTGTAAATTCGGAAATACTAGGGCAATACATAGATCTCATCACCTTAAAAGAACTATTTTCTATATTTCGGTTATAGGGAAAATCTTACATCTTATTAAGTGTGTTCCAGTGGAATGCAAAATCCGAATACGGAAGAATGCTTCGAATTACCTGTAACCTATGAAATAAATCGGCTTTTTTTTTACCCGGATCAAGAATATCAACGCGAACAGGAACACATAAACTGCTACAGCGAACTTCTACCAAACAGAATACATGGGATTTAATTCCGCTTTATGCCGCGCCTGGTGGAATCATTATCCCTATCCATAATTCAATTGCTGACGCGACAAACGTGGAGATATGTCACACCCGCAATGCTCGCTATCATTAGGATCTACTCGGACGAGAACCTAAACAGGCTCCGTAACCATAATGTTCCTGGAAAAACCACAAATGTTGAACATCTTGGCACGAGGAATAATGGCCACAACATATCTTCATTTCGATGACAAACCTCTTCGACGAGAAATTCTTGGAAAGAATCGAAAGCGCGGAGGCGCGCCTCTGGCAGGGAGAAAAAACGTTCATTACATTCGGGTCAGCAAGCGTGGGATGGTGATCATTTTTACCATCAAGCTGATAAAACTGATCGTGGAAAGTAATCCATGGAGCTATGCTCACTCGGTATATAGCTGGAGTATACATCTGTTCGAGGCTATTTGGAGCTTCGTCACACAGTTACTGTTGCATCTAATGGACCCAGCAAGAAGAAAGACAAGAGAACCAGGAGGCCCTTTTTCTTATCCCCATCAGCATTTAGTGAAAATGCGAGTAAGAAACTTGTGCAGTATAAAGAATTCTGTGCATTATTGAACAATAAAGAGAATGAGTGAGTAATCATTATTAAATAAATAATGAGTAAGACCTATTTCCGAAATAAATTGTAATAGCATTATAGCTAAGGAAATTGCGATGGATATAACACCCGCGTTAAGCGTTAGATTAAGAAATCATATTGTAAACTTATCAGCTGATTAAACGTCGAACATGTTCCAACGTTTTATTTTGGAGGGGGGGGGGGGTTACGTCTGCAACAACTTCATTTTTCTTGTCCAATAATATTTTTGAACAGATTCGCCAACAGGCTTGAGTAATATATGCGGACACCAAGTCCCTAGAGATGCTTCTCTCCAATATTCACCGAGAATGACAGGGCGTCAGATGTTTAGGAACGCGGCGAATATAGAGAAGAAGCAGAGTAGTACGCGTCGTCCAGAACGGTCATACATAGCGTGAAATACCAAGTCTTTCCATTGTCTGATCAATCGCCGCTCTAGATTTTAAACGCCGCGTGCGAACTAAGCTGCATAATACTAAGTCTAAATCTGCGATTTTCTCGTATTTCAATTTATAAATTTAAGAATCCGATCCTAATTTTAAATCCAAAACATTAATTCAATTTCTAAATCATAAATTTTAACTCATAAATTGTAACTTTTAATTAACTTAGATTTAAATCTGTCATCGTGTAAAATTAGTTATGAAGGTGTTAACTAGTATACGAATTGTTATTAAATGTACATTCAATTAATCTCATTCAAGCGTGCATTTCACAGACATCTCCATTTTCTTGGCTAATTCATCCCGCTGATATT
The DNA here is from genome assembly GCF_000143395.1 of Atta cephalotes. Taxonomy (NCBI): domain Eukaryota; kingdom Metazoa; phylum Arthropoda; class Insecta; order Hymenoptera; family Formicidae; genus Atta; species Atta cephalotes. The sequence continues at coordinate 4,770,769 of NW_012130075.1, forward strand.
AATACAACTGCTATCAAATATTAACAAAAATGATCGCCTTTTAGTGCAATCTGAATCAACAGCTAAATTCGCTCAGGGAGCAGTAGAGGCCTTGGCACTCTGACCACTTCTTTCCATTGTCATTCAGGAACATCAGACAACATTTAATCGGGCATCTCAAGGTAAAAAAGCTTCTTTCCACATTCCGACAATTGGAATTTGCCGCCAATGAATTGCATGTGTCCCACATTCGCGTTTGCGCATATCCATCGAATCGCGCATATATTCGAATCTTGGTGGTTAGTCCATACTTCACGTAGTTACATAATGCATGTTGCATATCTTCATTTTTTTTTCAGCATAGAGAAAGCGATACCATCAACCTAATCAGAAATAATTTCTCGAAAAAACTCGTTTCGATGTCGAAAATAAAAATAGAAAGTTTTCGAAATTTTTATTGATTTCGATAGATTTTTGGTTGCAATTTCGATTAATTTTCGAGTTGGAAATAAAATCTTGAATTGATCTATTCAGTGTAAAAATATACTACTAGTACTACTAATGCAATAAGTAAATTCAACAAGTAATGTCACTAATAGCGTATAGTGGTAGAGAAAATTCATTAAAGTTTCATTGAAATTTTATTGTGAAAGTATTATTGAGCATCATATTTCAGAGGATACACGACAAAATTATAATAAAAAATATAATAAAAAAAATTTATTTTACGAATTCGAGAACTAATTTTATGATGCACCCATGCGCGGTCATCCATCCGAACCTCTACTTACCATATTTCATTTCTGTGATCGTACGGGATCTACTCCTTCGAAGAACCATAAACACTTATAATGCTAATGGATTTATAGTTGTAACATATCTGTTCAAAGATATGTTACAACTATAAATGTTATGAACGAAGTGGAACACATAAAAAAAATATAATTAATATTAAATATAGTAATGTACAAGTGACACCTATGATAATAACTTGTTTTTAATAATACTGTAAAATATTATTTTTATTAGTTAAAATAATACTAATTGTTCTAATGATATATGTATATAGTCTAATAATTAGCTAGACTAATTTTAGCTTGAATCGATATCGAAATGATCTCGATTTTTAAATTAATTTAATTTAAATGTTGATCTACCATACAAGTTTCCAATATCATTTGGAAGTATAAAAATACTATTAGTGTCACTGCTACTGCAGTAGTATTACTGATACGCAATAGTGTCAATGCTGAGCTAGTAGTGTTACTTATTAGAGTAAATAGTGTTATTTATTAAAGTAAAAAATACATATATATATATGTATCTTTTACTCTAATAAATTTTTTATACTAAATACAATTACTGGAAGTAGTTTTATGTTATGTTATATCATCATATACTACTACAGTAGTAACACTACTGGTTCATTGACACTACGGCATATCAGTGGTAATATAATACTACTGCAGTAGCAATGACTAGTAGTATTTTTATATTTTCAAATGGAAACTTGTATGATTTTAGACCAACATTTAATTTCATTAATTTAAAAATCGAGATAATTTCGATATCGATTCAAGCTAGAATTAAACAAGCTAGCTAGATTTTGAAAGAGTCGATGATATTTTTTCTTGATTTTGTGCTTGTCTTATTTATCTTATTTATGATAAGAGACAGCTAATAGGTTGTTAGCATTTATGGTAAGAGATATTATTCCCTGAAATTCCTCAATACAAAAATGACGTAATAAGATTATATTAAATAAACTACAAAATACAAATAAATAAAAGTAATGTTATTCAGCAAGAATAGAACAATAAAATAAGATACAAAGAATCACTAGAAGAAAAGATATAGACTTTATCGACAATTGTAAAAAAATGTTCCAATTCGCATAAAAAGGTTCCACAATTTTCTAAAAAGTTATAAAATTATCTATAAATTCTGAAAAATTTTGAGAAAGCTTTTATGATTAGAGCGATATTGCAATTGTCGAAATGAAATCGAAAAAAATGTCGATTCGATCTTTGAATGAAAATATTCAAAATATAAGATTACGTATCACAAATTTATATCAAAAATGTTAAAAATGTATCAAACTCTCATTGCACTCTCTATACACATAATTTTTTATCACTCGAAAAATGTCGAAATTTCGATGCATGTTTCAAATTGACAATTTTTCTATCAAAATGACATCGAAACGACATCTTTTCGAGGAACTATTTCTGACTGGGAAATGTCCTGAATGTTATTACTACGCATCGGAAAATGAAAAGAAAAATTATTAAGGGATCTTATGTTTTACGGCATTATATTTATTTGAGGTTCCCTGAACGTTTCGAATCCTATAGTGTATGTTCTATATTAACTGTCACTCTGCATGTCGTCGCAAGTTGCTCCAACTGTCCTGAAGTATTAGAAATATTCGTCGCTTATATACGGAGAACGGAAGAGCAACCGTGAAATAATTCTGAATCCACTATAATCGGAATATAGCGTTCACTTTTAACCGAATGTAGCGCTCACTTTTAACCAAACAGTAAGTTAGCGATTAGTTCGAAACCGGGAAATCAGCCTCCCTGAGATATAACATGTATCGATGATACGAAGCAAAATCCTATATTTTGATTGGTTGTTGAACATCATACGACGCACATCGGATCCAGTGTGAATCTAGTAACAGTTAGATTGACGAAAAGAATCTCGTATATGTCCTGTGAGGGCTTCTGTGTACATCGGACGCGGAAACGCTTGCCGCGCAGCAAAATGTGATGTGGTACCCAATAAATTTACAACTTCTAATGTGTTCATTGATTTCCGCTCCATAACCAATCTGAAAACAGGATTTTGTTTCGTATCGATATGTGTTACGTCTCAGGGAAACTCGGTCGATTCCCCGATTTCGAACTAACCTGAGGCTATGAGTACGAAATTCGCGATTCCGTGTATCAAAGAGAGTCATAGCAGAATTTATCAAAGTTAAATGGTTAGATGAGCATTAGATATTTTGATTATAGTGAATTCCAAATTATTCCACGGTTGTTTTTCCATTCTCCTTACATAAGCGACGAATCTTTCTATCTCTTCGATATAGTCGGGGCAACTTGCGACAGTATATAAAGTGATAGTTAATATAGAACATACACTATAAAATTCGAAAGAACGCGGAAGTATAACATGCAGGACATTTGATGGTATCGCTTCCCTGCTGAAAAAATAGCGAAGATACGCAACATACACTATGTAATCACGTAGAGTAACCGTCAAGATTCGAGTATGGATGGGTACACGTGAACGCGAATACGTGGGGCACATGCTAAATGCAATTCATTGGCAGCAAATTCCAATTGCCAGAATGTGGAAAGAAGCTTTTTTACCTTGAGGTGCCCGGTCGAATGTTGTCTGGTATTCCCGAATGACAGTGGAAAGAAGTGGTCAGGATGCCAAGGCCTCTACTACTCCCTGAGCGAATTTAGTTGCTGATTCGAACCAATAGGCACACGCGATCGCTTTTGTTAATATTTAATAGCGGTTATATTATTATTAATGTTAGGAATTAGTCGAGAGAATGGAGATGTCCATGAGAGTCTCATGACAAGCGCAAACCGGCAGAATTTTATTTACATCGTGTCGATGATACAAAATCCTGTTTTTTAATTGGTTGCAGTGTGTCGTACGACGTACGTCGGATCCAGTTTGAATCCAGCATCTAATCTGTAATCCGCACCGTGTGATTTCACTTTTAAGCTCGACAGGCTAATCAGATTAACAAAAATTCCGAGACGAAATACATTCGGTTACAGTATAAGTATATACAGTATGGACATTGAATTTTTTATCTCCAACTTTTAGGGAACATATGTCGATTTTCAACTAGGAAACAGGCTGTCTTCAGTAAGTTGAAATTACAAGTTAGGTTAGGTTAGATTAGGTTAGATTAGGGTTAGTTGGATCTCCTTCCCATAAAATATAATTAATAAAATTAAGTTTTATTAAATATTAAATATTAAATCAAACTTTTTCGGAGATGCTATATTGTGTAAACTGTTATATTTGTATACGATAAAGTCTTCTTGTAATAAAGTATGCATTTGTGTACATATATTATTAAATTCAACTTCATATTTATTTACAATTTTCAATTGCAATATATTTTTTCATACATAATTATTCAATTATAATTTTCATATAGTATTTAATCAATAGGCAGTTTGCATAATTTTTGAAAAATATTGCATTTTATAATTTGCTTCCGCCGTTTTCCTATAGATGGCTTTAGCGGTAAGTGGTTATCGAAATAAATAGATCATAGACGTCATACAATAAACTTGGGCATCTGTCAACATAATCCCATAGAAACATTAGTCGATTTGTGTCTGCATCATAAAGTTATTCTCGATTGAAAATGTCAATTATGAGCCAAATTCTCGTCATTTGCGGGAGGTTTTAATTTTTTGCTTCAATATGAAGAAATCTGCGGCTGAGGCTCATCGAATGCTCTCAAATACTTGTGAGGCCGCTATTAGTGAAAGAACGTGTCGTGAGTGATTTCAATGCTTCAAGAACGGTGATTTTGATGTCCAAGGTCATGTTCTGTATTTGGTGGGACCAGCTCGGCGTAGTGTATTATGAACTGTTAAAATCGACTGAAACAATCATAGGCGATCGGTATCGAACGCAATTGATGCGTTTGAGCCGAGCATTGAAAGACAAACGGCCGCAATACAACGAGAGACATGATAAAGTGATTTTGCAGCATGACAATGCTCGACCCCATGTTGCGAAAGTGGTCAAGACATACTTGGAAACGTTGAAATGGGAAGTCCTACCCCATCCGCCGTATTCTTCAGACATTGCTCCCTCTGACTATCACTTGTTTCGATCAATGGCACACGGCCTGGCTGACCAGCACTTCCGGTTTTATGAAGAAGTAAAAAATTGGATCGATTCGTGGATAGCCTCAAAAGATGACCAGTTTTTTCGACGCGGGATTCGTACGCTACCCGAAAGATGGGAGAAAGTAGTAGCCAGCGATGGACAATACTTTGAATCATAAATATATAA
>NW_012130075.1:4775834-4791394 GCF_000143395.1 Atta cephalotes
TATATAATATTTTTTCTGCATTTTATATTAGAAATTTATATGTTATATGATATTATTTATATGATGTTATTGAACGGAAATTAAATCATGGTTTTAGAAATTACGAAAATAAAAAGATTAGAATAAATCTTTTAATTATAGCGATAAATAAACTTGAACAAATGATTAGAATTTAGGCGATAGTCTATAATAAGTTAAAAGATAATTATGTAATTCTTTTTAACTTATTATAGACTATCGCCTAAATTCTAATCATTTGAAAATAAACCATATTTTTCCGGATAAAAATTATATTACTCTTATGGAAAAAAAACAATCTATAAACTTATAAAATAACGAGATAGTTACTGCGAGATCTACAACAGAAGAGTAGTGGTCGTAAAGTATTCTCACAAACTTTCATAACTACAAAAATTATGTATTTTCAAAAAAAATTGTATTCTATATATCTTTCTATATATCTTTCCAAAATTGTATTCTATATATCCAGCCATTCTATATATCTTTAATTCCGGATATACAATAGATGTTTTAAGCTTTAAGTCATAAGAAATTACAGTCCAATTACAGTCGAATTCGAAGAGAATAGATTCGCCCATTTCTTAAAACTCTATTGTAGATAAAGCAGGATAAAGCTCATTTTATATTAGACGCAAGCCGATAGCAAGTTTATTGCGACAGTCAATCTGAAGTGTTGATTTCAAAATGCAAGCTTCAGATTGGCTGTTGCAATAAATTTGCAATCGGCTTACGTCTAAGAACATTACCAGGTATATAAGCTTAAATTCGCTGTTTTTAGTCAGAAAAACACATTTTTTTTTCTTAGGAAGCAAAAACAAATTTATTCAAAGTGCCCTCGCTAACTATACATTTTTCCCATCTTTCGGGCAATTTTTTTTGTGTATACCATGCCAAAAAAATTCTTCATCTTTCGAGGCAAACCACTCATCAAGCCATTTTCGGACGTCTTCATAAGAATCGAAGTGCCGCTCAGCGAGCGCGTGGCCCATCAACGAAAACAATGATAGTCAGAAGGAGCCAAATCTGGTGAATAAGCGGGATGGGGTAGCATTTCCCAATTGAGTGTCTCCAAGTAGTTTTGTTGACGTGTGCGATGGTGCGTTGTCGTGGAGGAAAATCAGCTTGTCATGTCTTTTCCGATAATGCGGCCTTTTTTTACGCAAAGCACAGTGCAATTTGATCAGTTGTTGGTGGTAGCGATGAGCATTAACAGTTTCATCAGATTTTAACAGCTCGTAGTAGATGACACCCTGATGCCACCAAACGCACAGCATCGTCTTCCGTTCGAAGCGATTTGGTCTTGAGGAAGATGTTGATGGTTGGACGGGATTTCTTGCGTTTAAGATTTTGAAAATAGATCCTTTTCATCGCCTGTCACAATCCGATGCAGGAACGACTTTCTTTTTTGTTTGGCAAGCAGAATTTGGCATGTGTTTTGGCGTCGCTCCTATTGTTGGCATCTGCCTATCGTTCAGTTTATGAGGCACTCATTTTCCGATCTTTTGAATCTTCTCCATGGCATGTAGCCGCATGGAAATGGCTGCTTGAGAAACATCCAATTGCTCGGCAAGCATTTTTTGCGATTGGGTATCGTCCTCATCCAAAAGAGTCTGCAATTGATAGTCCTCAACCTTCCTGGGTCGATTTTCACGCTTCTTGTCACTCAGGTCAAAATTGTCGTCATTGAACCAGCGAAACCAATCTCTGCATATTGTTTCCGATAAAGCATTGTCGCCATAGATCTCCACAAGCATTCGACGCGATTCGGCAGCCGATTTCTTCAAATTGAAACAGAAAAGCAAAGCTTCCCGCATATGGTTTTTTTTTAGCAAAAAACTAGACATGATTACGAAAGAAAAAATGTATGTGTTGTATGAAATTGCTGATGATGTGCACTGGTTAATGTTGATAGATGTTAAACACATAAAAAAAAAATGTGTTGTGTGCCCATGATAGCTTTGTACGCTCACTAATGCCATCTATGAACAAACAGCGGATTTAAGCTTACACCTGGCCGTAACTATTAACTTAGGCCAGTGCCGTAAAAGTTTGAAGATAGAAATCCCGTAACTACTGTTTATAATTGCCGACAAAAATCTGTTGATTTTGACTATAACCGGAAAGTTGACTCAACTTTATCTTTACCAGCCTACGGCCACGGAAAAAGTACAAAACTTCTACTATCTTCTCTCTAATATAGAATGGGCTTAAGAGAAATGCGACTGAATAATTTTCTTCACGCATACGTTTATGCGGCTATATATGCAAGCTTGTATAGATATTTGCTAAGGGTCATATTAATACTCATATCAGACTACGAATTGACGATTACATTTGCCCGGCTCTACTTCAAACTACCAATCACGATGTAACGAGTCCATAATTGGCTGAAACAGACCGGGCAATCGTCAATCGTTAATCCATGTCTAGTGTTTTCGAGTGGAGTGGATTTGAACTCGACCCGGTTCAGTTAACCCATGGACTCGAAAGTATACCGCCTTATAAGATATTTTTAAGCATTAAGCTGTAAGAAATTGACAATTAAGCGGAGAGTACAGACTCTTGCATAACGCATAATACATAAATAGTCGACTCAGAGTTGACTTAGACTTTGTGCTGTTAGGGAAGGCATAAGAAATTCAATCAACTAGATTTCTTTATTTCATGGGAAGAAAGGAAACAAAGGATTTTGATTGATTTATTTTCTTATACATTATGTTACTTATACATTATGTTATTATGTGTTACATTATGTGTTGTATAAGAATCTCCCCACTTTACAATCGAATGCAAGGAGAATAATTGATTATGATTCGTCAATTCCTTATGACTTACGGCTTATAAATTTATTGTAGATCGGCTAATGCATAGTGCATAAGGGACTCAATCAATTAAAATTCTTTTTTTCCATGGAATGGGAGGAGAGGAAAGATACTGATTCGCCTATGTTCTATGCGTTATGCAAAGTCTGTGCTTATCTGTGTCGTAAGATGAATACACATAGAAGTAAGCAGTAAGTAGTAATGCCTAATTCACAATAACCAATCAGGGAGGCGATATTTACAGTGGTGTAAATAATATCGCTAATTGGTTGCGCCAATATCGCCTTGTCTAGCTACTTCGCTGCTTGACGCTTGCTGCGTCCAGTATGAATTAGGCATAAGACGTACGAAATAGGCAATTAACATTGTCAGTATATCTATACATATGAAAGATCGACGGTCTTATGTCTTAGGGTGTGATTACATGAAGCGCGGTACGCGGTAACTAATACTAACTAGACAATTAGGAAATCGCGTACTATGTACCGCCTATTTCTTTCGCTGATATTACCTGCGCAGTTTGCGGTACAGGTTAGTGACAAACTCATAATAGTATGAATTTTTAAAAATATATTAACTTATTTTTATACATATTTTATTGATATTCTTATTTTTTTAAACAAATTTATTTAATAATGGCATTTAAATCAATTAAAAAGTGCATAGTAATGTGTATAGTAATGTGAGTTTGTTACTAGCCCGTGCCGCAAATCGCGCTCCATGTAATATTAGAGTACTAGAAACGTAGGTATTAGCGTCCATCATTTTAATTCCTTTTTCCACTCCTTGCTCTGTTCCCATTCCATCACTGAGCTGTGACGGATTATGATCACTACAAGTTATGATTTGTATTTGCTGCTTGAAATTTTGTAGCTCCTTTCATTCTATTTTTGCTCTCAAAATCAATTAAATATCTATCGTAATATTAGTACAGGATCTGAAAAGTGTTCTGGCGTTCAGGTTATTTCTAGATAAGGTCTAGATAAATTTTAATTGGTTGATTCCCTTATGAACCAAATATGTATGTCAATTTGAAGAAAAGGATTGAAATTTCTCATCTGCGAGGAAGTGATGTTTATTCAAAAGTCATTTATTTATTTTACAGCAATACAGCAAGTTGTCGACGAATATTATCTGTAGGAAATTTAAATAATCAAATACCTTTTTCTGATCAATTAATACAGTTTACCACAATGTAACAAGGCATTTTATAAATTTTTTTGCCTTCGTTAATATAAATATCAGTTTTTTTATATCTTTCTTTTCGGCTCTTAGTCTTATGATAAAATTTCGAAGTGCGGAAATACATAAATACGAAGCTACAAGATTTCCAACAGCTTAGAAGCTATAACCTATTGTATAACAACATAACGATACTTTTTCAGCTCAGCGGTGGAGTGGGAATAGAGCAAGGAATGAGGAAAGGAGTAAAAAATGGGGGATATGCGAATACTTTATAGTGCCTTAGTAATATAATAAATTCAGCGAAAGAAATAGTACATGGTACGCGGTTTCTTAGTTGCTTAGTTAGTTACTATTATTATTTAATTATTATTAGTTATGGTACCTTACGGTACGGTCAACGCGATGCTGCAAAAACTTTGAAGCGTTTTTTAATTGGTCAGTTTGTAAAATTCTTTCTTCTAATTGGTCCATCAAATGCTTTAAAGCGTTTATAGCAAGATTTTGATTACAGTCTATATGCGGTGTACCTTGCGTAAGCGTAATCTGCGTATTCTAGTAATTTACTAGAATGCGCAGATTACGCTTACGCAAGGTACACCGCATGTAGACTGTAATCAAAGTCTTGCTACAAACACTTTAAAGCATTTGATGGACCAATTATACTAATTTAAAAGTCGCCATTCACATGATGCGTATATTTTTGTAAAATTCGCGTAAAACATAACTAATAACTTTATAAAGCTAATCAATGATAGATCAGACTTTCTTTTGTATATAGAGCAGAAATACTAAACGGCTTCTTTATTGGTTGTCATTATTTAAACATATTGTTAAATACGCGTCATGGAAATGGGGTACTTTGTATGTAGATTGCAGTAAAATTGCCATAAATAACAGTGTCCATTGTTAATCGCTAACATATAGGGTGCTTTCGGGGAGACGCTATTCACGCTATTTAGCGCTAAAAACTGTTTGCAGAATTGCAGATAACACTAACAAACACGATCATGACGTTACTAATGGTAGCGTGTTACGTCACAACTGCGCGCTATCACACTTCAATTCCTTCCGAGGTAGTGTGTTGGTAGCGTTTACAAATCCGTGAATGACCCTAGCGGAGCGTTAGTAGTGTTTAACATTCGTCAAAGTTAGATTAATGTTTGAGAGGATTCTGTTCTCGAATGGTACCAAACTTTTCTCTCTTAGAATTTCGTAGAGTAAACATATAATACGTAATGTGCGAATTTTAAATTTTATCATAATGAATGCAATCTCAATTTTAATCTCTACTAATGGCTTGCCATTAGACTGGAGTGAACGTAATTCTTGCTTGTGTATCATCTTTAACTTTTCAAAGTTTCTGCGAAGTTCAACTTGTGTATTTGATTTCATTATAAATGTGAAAGTCAGATGTATCTTGTTACTAGCAATTTTTAATTCTCATGTACGAAAAAAGGAAAAGTATATTTTACTCTAGAATTCAAGATGATTTTGCATATATTTTACTTGTCTCCAGAATCCAGGATCATACTTTGAACAATATTTTCAGTGGGAGAAAGTCCTTATCTTAATGATTTTTAATGATATACTTGGAATCTTTCTATATATTTATAAAAATGACATGACTAAAACATCAGCATCTCAATATACATATTTTAATAAAAGAAGCTCAGCTCAGCATGCATATTTTTTCAATGGTTAACATTTTAAAATTTACATTTTAATTTTTCATATATTGTTATGTGTATGGAAGTATCCTATTTCATCACATTGCAGCTGATCACAGCCACTTAGCAACAGATGCCTAAAGTTTTTCTACTAGACAAGTATTGTGAATGATCTATGGTCAATCACAATGTGATTAAACGAGTCTTACGAAAAAGCAATGTCCTATACACATTCATAACATTATACAACGCTCAATCTCATTTGTATTCTTATTCACAGTAATGCGACAATCGAATATCACATTTTAATATCACATTTTACAACAACAAACTTTTCACAGTAAATTAAAACATTAAAGCTTTATTATGCTATATATTTATAAAGTTTCGCAAAGTTACTTTCTTAAGAATAAAAAATAAACATATTACAATATATAAAATAAGAAATAAAACTAGAATTTAAAAAGCATGAAAAACAACAGAAAAAAATCATAGTATTATATTCTGTATGTATGATAACATAATATAAATAATCAAGAATGGAAAATAAGTTACTTTTCTCGCGTAAAGATAACAATTATTTTTCAAAATGATTTTTTCCAAATCTTAGCTTTTATCATGTCATAAAAAAATTGTAATGTTAATATTCTTGAGGCTTCCAGTGCTTTCTATATAAAGATTATACGTTTCGGGGAGCGTTCAGATCCATTCTTGGAATGCCAACGTTTCGTGAATCTTGCAGTCCACTTCATCAGGGCGAGAAGCAACCTGACACTGAGCTGTTCCTCGGGGCTGTTCATTCCTTTTTATATTACGCTTGTTGAAGTGGTGGGAAGAAAGAAGAGAATTGTGGGTGGGGGAGAGGGAGGAAATGGGGAAAATCGGTCAGTCTTCAAGAGTTTTCTCCTTAACCGGGAGAATGGTTTTCCATATTTTATTTATGTTGTAGCCATTATCTCTATTTAAATTGTTAGAGTTTTTGTATCTCTATGATTTTTCTATACTTTCTTGAAAAGTATGATGTTGGCTATTGTGGTCGTTTTATTAAACAGTATTTGATGTCCTGTTTCGATGTTGTGTTCTGATAATGTGCTGATGTGCTGATTGCGTGATGTGTTTTAGCCTGACATCACGTTGATGTTCTTTTATCCATAGATTGACCATTCTCTCAGTTTCTCCAATGTATACTTGCAGGAGAGATATTTATTACAACAAGATATTTATTACAACATATTTTGTATACGCCTGCAGAACTGAATGGAGATCTTTGATCTTTAGGGTTTCTTAAGATTTATCCTATCTTTTTGGGTAGTTTAAAGATAGTTCGGATATTGTGTTTGTTTAATAAACTATTTTTATGCTGGGTGGTGGTGCGACTCGATATGTAGGTATCTATCTGTGTGTGTTGGTTTTCTGTATTTGATGGCTAAGATCAACTTTCTTAGAGACAAGAACATCTAGGAAGGAGAATTTTCCGTCCTCTACGTCCACAGTGAAGTAGATACTTGGATGTTGATTGTTGAGGAAAATAAGGAATTTACGGAATTCATTAATTTTTTTATTCAAAATGTTTTTTGTTATTCAAAATCTGTTGATATTTAATTTCATCACCAAAAAAGAATATATAATAAGACTTTAATGCAAAAAGATTTCTTCTGTAGGCATGATAGTTATTTTTAGGAATGGAAACTGTTATTTAACTGTTACTTTCTATAATAACATTATAATTTTACACAAATCCCAATAAAAGACACATTAAACATAAAACATGGTTCTATCGTGTCTCCATATCACGAATGTGTCGTCTAACGGAACCAAACTTCTGGTTTTTTTGAGTATTTTCTGATCTCTTTCTCAAAATCCATAAAGATGTTGGCAATTACAGGAGAAATAGGAGAGCTTATTGCCGCTCCTGAAGTTTGTTTATAAAATTGGTTGTTATAGGAGAAATGGTTGTTAAGCAATGCTCTATTAATGGGATGAGATCGGAGAGGACTTCATGTGAGGCCTTTATTATGTTTAATGTATCTTTTATTGGGATTTGTGTGAAATTATAATGTTATTATAGAAAGGTTTCCTACAAATAACTATCATGCTTACAGAAGAAATCTTTTTGCATTAAAATCTTATTATAGTTATATATTCTTTTTTGATGAAATCAAATATCAACAGATTTACGAAAAAAAATCATTTTGAAAAATCATTTTGACAAAAAAATTATACGAGTATTTTACGCTTGTGCATTGCATGGAATTTTTTGGGTCTTCTTATTGAATAAAGAATAAAATTAAAAAATGTTGATTCGAATGATGCTATGGAACGTACCCTAATAAATATTTTTGGTCTATCATCATTCAATCATTAAAACAACATTGCCTTTTGAATAGGCTGAATTTCCTTCTCGATCAATTAAACGATTACGTTGATTTGTTGAAATCTTGATTAAAGCAATTATTTTCTATTATATTTCAAAAAGTGATGTCAAAAATTGTATTTCTAATTGTGTTCTAATTGTGGCAGTTTTTACATGCCTTCCAAGCGGACAAGAAATCCATCTCTTGCGTCAGTGGATCAATCTCGATGATTCTTTCAGAGCTTCTATCAGAGTTGTTTGAAAGGCATTATCTTGTGGCAATTCTACATAGAAATAAAAATCTTATTCTTGTAATAATTAAAAGAAACTTTGACAAATGAAAATATACAAATAAACAAAATGTTTTCGTTTTGCACCACGTGTTTGTGTGGGTAGTCTTTCAGTTGATGGAAAATGTTTTGTAGGTGTCGAGATTCGTGAAAAAATGTTGCTAAAATTGAGAAGAAATATATTTGGGTCGGCGTCCGTGAAGAAACATCTGTCTGGAAAGAAGTCTGTGAAGAATTGTTAGTAGCTAAATGATGCGTTGTCGAAGACCCAACTATGACATCATCTTCGTTTATTTTATATATTAAATGAAGTGACTATTCCGCTTTCAGAATCGGCATCTGTTAATGAATTCACTGATAATTCTTAAAATTTATTAATAAATAGGTCACATATGTGACAAACTGCGCAATTTATAGTCGAACAATATGTACATGTGAATATTGAAAAGAAAACTTACGGCCGTGTCTGCAGTAAATCGTTCAGGAATCTCATAAATAATATTGAAATTTCGATTTAGTCTCGGTATTAATATTAGTAGCAGTAGCTGCCGATGGCTGGATACATATGCCTGAATCATAGTGTAAATACAAAAAGGTGCGCTTGTTCTTGAGACAATTTTCGTCCAGTTCTGCGTACCCAGGTGTCTCCATTTTTAATCGATACATTATCGATGTATCAGAGTTGATCAGGGGCACGATTCTGTAATTGTTTTAAGATTTGTTCGCGTTGCATATTCCAAATATTCCAAACCCAGGGAGCAGTTGAATCACAGATAAGATGGCGGTTGGAGCAGTTGTATTCATGTGATCCAATGTTCAGTGACACGAAAAGATTAACGGCTTTTTAAATCCTCATTCGGTTTTATATATGAAATTGTTGACTGAGCTGATTCTTGATAACAATCGAAGAACCAGTAAACACAATTTTACAATTATGAACTTTCAAACTTCTGACTTGATATTTATTTCGATCCGTAATCTTAACGCAGGAATAACTAAATAAGATTAGCCTAGAGCGATAATTTTTATTATGCATCATATATTAGATTGTTGACATTGGGATTACATAAATACGTTTTTTTTATTATCACTGACTTTGTAAGTCGAAATGTTTGAAATTTATAGTGTTATACGAATGTAATAAAAAACGAATTTTATTAATTACTACTACATTTGCTTGTTTTTTAAAAAAATGATATGCCTTGACATTTTAATTTATAACTTTTATATTTATTAAAACCATATTTATTTTGTATAAAAATGCTTTTCAAATAATCGAGGTAATATAAAATACCTGAAACGAAACGATATATCCGACCCATTGAAGTGGTCTCACGGATTAGATTAGGTGACATGCTCATTTGTCCTAAATCCGTTCGTGTCACTGAGCACATGAATGCAACTGCTCCAACCGTCATTTTATCTGTGATCCAAGTGCTCTCTGAGTTAATTTGGAGCATGCGACGCGAAATTTTTAGACATCTACCAATAATTGTCGGTGTCGCAGCTTTTTCATATAAAATATCTGCGCAACGACATCGACAATTGTCAGTAAGCGTGTAAAATAGTTAGAAAATATAGATCCAATTCGCACGTATGCTATGGTGGAAATACGCAACCGATAACGATGTTGTTCAATGTTATCATGCCTTCGTGTTTAATAAAATACTGCAAGAATAATTCGAGAAAGATAAAAGATAAAAATATAAATTATTTTCGATAACATACATACGCATTTGTGAAATAAATAAAAATTTTGTAGTTAATATGTTACGAAAAAAAAAGAAAAATTGAAGAAAATTGGAATAAAGTAAATATGTAGGTTCATATTCAGAACTCGCTTTTATCAGTAAGTACATTGGAGTGTTGAGTGGCTGTGTGTGTAACACGCTCGACTTGTGATTTGTCGTTCCGCGATAATATGTTTATTGATTTTTTCTCCATTATTTAGGAGTTATATCAATTCAAATTTATTTAGGACCGATTGTTCCTTCTTTTGGGTAAAATTTATCCAACTTTATTATTAGGTAAGTAACAATATTACCCAATCATTGCGCAGATTGCCAAATTTACCTAACAGGTAAAATTTACTGAAAGATGGAACAATCGGTCCTTAATGATGTTAAATATACAATAATAAAACTATCAAATACATGTTTTTTTTCATTACTTCTAATATGATATCTTTTGCATATTAAAATTTAAATATTTAAAAATTTATATGATTTTTTACGTTGTATTTAATGCAATATAATTATAGCAATATAATTATAGCATATTTTATCTTGTTAAGCTCAAATAGATCTTCTTGCAATATTAATTAAATTGTATTCACATTGAGACGTAAAATATGTTATTCTTAATTATTTATTTTTTGCTCTTTGTATTTGTACAAAATAAATGCATTATAAATATTGATAGGTATATAATATATGATTTATGACTATGATTCAAATTAACCACCACAATATGGCGCTGAGTGCAATTTTCCATTGGCTGTTGAGAAATACTGTGCAAGAGCACACTTTTGTATTTACATGATGGCCTTCTTTCGAACTTTTTTACGAATTTTTATATAATTATCTTGCAGATATTTTCACCGAGTCTTAGCTTCTTGTGGACTGAGGGATCTTTGATAAATAATTTTATTTTAAAGTTCATTTATTATATATGTACATGATAAAATAAGAAAAAGATCCTAGGACTATATTTTTGAAAAATATTACACATGAAAATGTACAAAAATATTATAATATGTGTTATAAATATTATAAATATCCATAGTATCTACGATATTTTTCGAGAATAAATTCTAGATGGTAAAATATAACCTTGTAATATATTCGAAACTTCCATTCATAATGCATTCTTGTGCAACATACTTCTTTCCGAAGCAAGTATACGAAAGTCACAAAGTGCACGTTGCTTCTAACTGCTTCGATTAACAGTTCATCCAAATTTCCTTTTCTCCCAACAATCGTTGGATTTTTTTTGATTATATAAAAATTATATTTAATTTACTTAATAGAATGAAATAAATATAAAGCTCGAGCCACATATAACAATCATATATATGTGCGTTCACTTTTAAGATGGTGCACACCTTCCGTAAGTGGGTGCTTTCCAATTGCAATATCCCTAGACACTTTCGTGCACACAATGACACAAATTGCATTCCAATTGTCCATTATCGTCGACATCACTCACTTTCATCTCACGTAAGTTTGTCCGCGTGATTCTTGTAACAATGAAGTGAAAATACGAAATCACAGATATGCCAGTGTAGGAAAAAACGTGAAAATGTGAAGTGAAACATAGTCCGTGGTCCGATTCACGCTCACAACGCTTAAAAATCATTTTATCTTTGTTGTTTGTCAAAACGAAAACAAACGATGCTCATGAGCGTTATCATGATAAATTACAGCCATAAAGTTCAATTTATTTCTAATTTTTGTCTAATTCTAGAATTGAAAACGGATGACGAATAAGTCGAATAAAAGTTCGATTAAAAGTGATTAAAAGTAAACCGTGATTTATGGAACTAGGCCTAAATGATTTTTTGTCATTATTTACAAAGTCAATCCCATTGAAAATGAATATCTCTAAGCATTCTTCGTATAATTCTCATCTGGTTCAAAAGTCTCTTTATCCTTTTCATTCAATAACAAAATTGCTACTATGTATATATTGCTATTTGATTTTATTTTTGTCTTTGGATTGTGCAAAATTATATTTAACCTTAAAATTGTCAATTCAGTCGATTCAGTTGGCTATGGTTCTTATCGCTTTATTTCTCAGCCTTTTTTTCTCGGATCTTATCATTCAACAAGAAATTTCTTGCCGAACGAATTCCTCCGAGATTGCTCGCAATTGCACCAAATGAAAGTTAGGAAAAATCACGCAATGTGAGATGGTTCACATTTTCACTATAATAAAAGTTACAGAATCGATACCCTGTACTCAGTCGAGAACTGTAAGCTTGTGTTTTCTAGTGGCAATTATTACATGTTGCTAACTGCGGCGGCTATAAATGAGGAAGACGTTGAATGACCGGCACTTTTACTTTTTTTTTATTTAATACAGGCGGAAAAAGTTACATTTAATCTAACTCTATCCGAAACAGATTTCAACCATAACGTACACATTCTGTTTCAATTGAATCGTGCACAATGCACAATACACTATTCCTGAGTACGTTGTGTTAACATGTGTTAAGCAATTGGGAAACATTCAGTATCAGCCAATTAGAATTAAGAGATCAAAAGAATTCTCAATTGTAATTGGTTGATTCTTATAATATGTCTTATAGTTAGACATATAAGATAGACCCAACATTAACTATATATATCAGAACAGTGCGAGAGGCAAAATATCAGGGCAATCTATTCTTTTTTGCGCGCGTATCTTGACATAATAAACGTACTTTGGTAATATTCAAGAATTCTACCTTCCTCATCGATTTTGACGAAATTAGACTCATTCAATGTGTTTTTGCACGAAATGAACGAATGTGACAAAAATCACTTTCGCTCTGCCCCGTAAATCGTTGAAGTTAACGACGTTGAAGTTAAAGATAACTATTTAAGGCACCTATCATGAAACAAAATCGGAATGGATCGGAATTATTCAATTATTCTCTAGATTTCTATTGTGTTTTCTGGGGAAAACAGAATAATCCGATCGGAATCCATTCCAATTTTATTCCATGATAGGTACATGGTTAGGAAATCTTACATCGATGGCACAAGAACATGAGAACATATGAGTGAGGCTAGAATAAATATTTTCTATTCTAATTTCATCAAAATCGGTGAGAAGGTAGAATTCTTAAGTATTACTTACTTTTATATCTTATTTTATTCTTTTCAGTAATATAAATGTCAAGATGTGCGCGCAGAGAAGGATAGGTTGCCCCGACATTTTGCCTTTCGCATCGTTTTCCCAAACTCAGATACTCATATACTATAGAAAAATATATGGGTGCTGGATCTATCTTATACGTCTATGGGATACTGTTACCCTAGATCTACAATAGGGTAACAGGTAAGCCTTAAGCCATAAGAAATGGGCGAATCAGTCGATTATTCCTCTGGAATTCGATTGTAATTGGTCAATTTCTTACGACTTAAGGCTTAAAACACCTATTGTAGATCCGGATTTAAATCGAAATCAGATTACGACTTGAAGATTGAGATTGAAGATTGAAATTTGACCAATCAAAACAATAGGAGCTAAAATTTTTTTGTCCTCATTGGTCAAATTTTAATCTTCAATGGGTAGTCTGATTCCAGCCCTACGGAAAGTATGTGTTATATGGCCTTTAGATTTTTCTATGTGCTACGGCCTTTATGTCTTGTGCTGGAAACGCAATGAAAAGTATAGGCAATAAGAACAGGAAATAACAAATTTCAATCTATCAGAAACTACATTAAAATCTTTATGCATATTAGAATTAAATCCTTCAGCTCGTATCAGACTGTCGACTCTGCAGACTGATCCTACTGTCAACTTTGCTTCCGCCGTTTTTTTTCCGAAATTCGAGGCTTTATTGTAAAAAACTGGTTATACATTTATGATTCGAAGTATTGTCCATCGCTGGCCACTACTTTCTCCCATCTTTCGGGTAGCGTATGAATCCCGCGTCGAAAAAACTGGTCATCTTTTGAGGCTATCCACGAATCGATCCAATTTTTTACTTCTTCATAAAACCGGAAGTGTTGGTCAGCTAGGCCGTGTGCCATCGAAACAAGTGATAGTCAGAGGGAGCAATGTCTGAAGAATACGGCGGATGGGGTAGGACTTCCCATTTCAACGTTTCCAAGTATGTCTTGACCACTTTCGCAACGTGGGGTCGAGCATTGTCATGCTGCAAAATCACTTTATTGTGTCTCTCGTTGTATTGCGGCTGTTTGTCTTTCAATGCTCGGCTCAAACGCATTCGATACCGATCGCCTGTGATTGTTTCAGTCGGTTTTAACAGTTCATAATACACTACGCCGAGCTGGTCCCACCAAATACAGAGCATGACCTTGGACGTCAAAATCACCGTTCTTTTAGCGTTAAAACCACTCACGACACGTTCTTTCACTAATAGCAGCCTCACCATAAGTATTTGAGAGCATTCGATGAGCCTCAGCCGCAGATTTCTTCATATTGAAGCAAAAAATTAAAACCTCCCGCAAATGACGAGAATTTGGCTCGTAAACTGACATTTTCAATCGAGAATAACTTTATGATGCAGACACAAATCGATTAATGTTTCTATGAGGATTTCTTATGTTGACAAATGCCCAAGTTTATTATATGACGTCTATGATCTATTTATTTTGATCATCACTTACCGCTAAAGCCATCTATAGGAAAACGGCGGAAGCAAAGTTGTACACCTAATACATTAAGCGGCAAAATGCATTCAAAATGCATTTGCTTAGTACTGTTCTTTCATTCTTACCATTTTTCGATAAGAATTATTGTAGGCTTTCACTGCACAAACTATCATTTTCAACAAAAACACTGCAATTCTTGTTCAATATTACAAAGAATATCATAGACTTCGATATAGACTCTAAGATCGCAAACAATAAACACGCGGCAATCATATTTTATTGAGCACTCTGAAAGCTTCTGAAAGTAACCTGTGATGTAAGTTGATTGCAATGCGCAGTAAGATTCAAATGGATGAGAATATCCTTATCTTTGTATCTTTCCCAGAAATAATTTCTCGAAAAGACGACATTTCGATGTCGAAAATAAAAGTCGAAAGTCCTCGAAATTTCTATTGATTTGATGGATTTGATGGATTTTTCAATTTCGATTAATTTTCGAATTGAAAATAAAATGTTGAATTGATTTAGTCAGCATAAAAATATACTACCTGTCACTAATGCAATAAGTAAATTCGACAAGTAATGTCAATAGCATAATGTGATGGAGAAAATTTCATTAGTTCCATTGAAATTTTATTGTGAAAATAAGTATTATAGCGTCATATTTCAGAGGATATACGATAAAATTATTGGGAGTACAAATTAAGTTCGGTCTGTTTTTCTGTGTCAAAAATGCATTTCAAAATAAAATGAATGAATAGATCAATTAAAGTATTGTCCATCGTTGCCTACTACTTTTTCCCATCTTTCGGGTAGTACGAATCCCGCGTCGAAAAAACTGGTCATCTTTTGAGGCTATCCACGAATTATTAACAAATTAAAGACGCAAAGGCACG
>NW_012130075.1:4794461-4795217 GCF_000143395.1 Atta cephalotes
AATCATTTCCAATTTAGCTCTCAATCGTACAGAAACGGCTTGGTGAGTTACCCCCAATGATTCTGCAAGCTTCTCTTTGTTTGACTCTGATCTTCTTCGAATAATGCCTCTAATTCTGTCTTCGAATTTTTATGTCCAGAGCGAGGCTTGTCTTCAACGCTGAAATCTCCATTCTTGAAATATCGAAACCATTCCTTACATGATTTATCAGTTGGAACAGTGTCATCATAAACTTCGACAAGTATTCGATGGGCTTCAACCGCACTTTTCTTCCAATTAAAGCAGAAAATTAAAACCTCCCGTAAATGCTGCTTGGTTAACACAAAATTCGACATTTCAAACACAATAAAAATCAAGATTTTTGTGATGAAACTCAAAGCGATATAAACTGAATATTATTAGCAGATGTTTAATCTCTCTGAAACCGCCAAAATCAGCTATCACTATGAATCATTCACAACAGCTGGAGTTATCTTTAGGGAAACGGACCGAACTAATTTTACTAATTTGTACTCCCAATATAATAAAAAAAATTTATTTTATGAATGCAAGAACTAATTTTATGATGCATCCATGTGCGATCACCCATCCGAATCCGAATCTTTATTTACCATTACTTCATTTCTATGATCATATGGGAATTGCTCCTTCGAAGAATCATGAACACCTATAATACTAATGGATGTAGTTGTATTAGGTGTACAACTTTGCTTCCGCCGTTTTCCTATAGATGGCTTTAGCGGTAAGTGGTGGTCG
>NW_012130075.1:4795237-4818428 GCF_000143395.1 Atta cephalotes
CGGTGATTTTGACGTTCAAGGTCATGCTCTGTATTTGGTGGGACCAGCTCGGCGTAGTGTATTATGAACTGTTAAACAAAACTGTTAAACCGACTGAAACAATCACAGGCGATCGGTATCGAACGCAATTGATGCGTTTGAGCCGAGCATTGAAAGACAACCGGCCGCAATACAACGAGAGACACAATAAAGTGATTTTGCAGCATGACAATGCTCGACCCCATGTTGCGAAAGTGGTCAAGACATACTTGGAAACGTTGAAATGGGAAGTCCTACCCCACCCGTCGTATTCTCCAGACGTTGCTCCCTCTGACTGTCACTTGTTTCAATCAATGGCACACGGCTTGGCTGACCAGCACTTCCGGTCTTATGAAGAAGTAAAAAATTGGATCGATTCGTGGATAGCCTCAAAAGATGACCAGTTTTTTCGACGCGGGATTTGTACGCTACCCGAAAGAAAAAATGGGAGAAAATAGTGGCCAGCGATGGACAATACTTTGAATCATAAATGTATAACCAGTTTTTTACAATAAAGCCTCGAATTTTGGAAAAATTCGGCGGAAGCAAAGTTGCACCTAATAATAATGGATGTAGTTGTATCTATTCAAAGATGTTGTGAAAGAGGCGGAACACATAAAAAAAATATAATTAAATATAATAGTAATGTACAAATGATGACATCTATATATGATAATAACTTGTTTTTAATAATATTATAAAATATTATTTTTATTAGCTGAAATAATAATTGCTCTAATGATATATATATATTTTATTCTATATATTTTTTACTCTGTATTTGTCTCTGTATTTTTTATTCTAATAAATTTTTTATACCAAATATTTACAATTACTGGAAGTAATTCTATATTACGTCATATGTTATATATTACTACAGTAGTATACTACTGGCTCAGAATTGATACTATTGTGTATTAGTAGTAATACTACTGCAGTGACACTAGTAGTATTTTTATATTTCCAAATGATATTGGAAATTTGTATGATAGACAACATTTAAATTTCATTTATTTAAAAAATCGAGATCATTTCGATATGCATTCGAATTAGAATTAGTTTAGTTCTATCAAAGTCGCTTAGTGACTGATAGAATCGATGATATTTTTCCTTGATACTTCTTGCTTCATGCTTATTTATGGTAAGAGACATTATTCCCTGAAATTCCTCAATACAAAAGTGATGTAATAAGATTATATTAAATAAACTACAAAGTACAAATAAAAGTAATGCTATTCAGCAGAAGTAGAAAAATAAAATAAGATACAAAGAATTACTAGAAGAAAAGATGTAGACTTTATCGACAATTATAAAAAAATGTTCCGATTCGTATAAAAAAATTCCACATTTCTAAAAAATTAAAATTATTTATAAATTCTGAAAAATTTTGAGACAGCTTTTATGATTAGAGCGATATTAATTGCAATTGTCGAAATGAAATCGAAAAAAATGTCGACCTTTTGAAAATATTCAAAATATAAGATTACGTATCACAAATTTATACCAAAAATATTAAAAATGTATCAAACTCTCATTGCACTTTCTACATATATAATTTTTTGTCATTCGAAAATGTTGAAATTTCGATGCAAGTTTCGAATCGACAACTTTTTCATCGTAACGACGTCGAAATGATGTCTTTTCGAGGAACTATTTCTGACTGGGATGATCTAGGCGATTCCTGAACGCAGTCCTGGTAGTTTGATATGGGTTTTAGTTATATGTCTAGATATATAGGATGTCCCAGAATGACCGCCAAATATTTTGTGTGCTGATAGAGTGGACTAAACGGAGTCGAAAAATCCTTTACACTCGCCATTATCATGTAATACTATGGAGAAAAAATTATGATTGCTATAACCGAATAAATGTGATATAATTTTGTATTGATATCTCCGTGTTTGTTGTCGGTGTTTGTGCCGTGTCACTTGTGTGTGTTTTCTTTCAGTCGCACTCTCATTTTCTGTCTCTGAATCGTCACTCTCCTCCGTGAGTCATGGCGTGCTTCCATTTAATTATTTTATTATTAATTGTATTGTTATAACAATAAATGCAAAAAATTATTTTATACGCAGTATTTATCTTCATTGTTCTTCTTTAGATAGTGCATCCTTGGTGAAAAAATTTCGCTGAAATTATTCCACGTTTTGGAACACTTTTCGACAAAATTTCAACATTTTAGAAAAATTTCAGTTTAATTTCAGCTATTTTTAATTGAAATTTCATTTCTGACATCACAATTTGTGATGTAAATTTTTTTTTTTACCGTACATGTAAATTTTTATTTGTGCGTGAAAATGCTTGTAGGCAATCAAACTGTAGGCAATAATACAAGTAAGCAATAATACATGTAGGTAAAAGTAACTCTGTTACTCAAATTTTTATTTATGCGTAAAAATGCTTGTAGGCAATCGAACGAGCTGTAAGCAATAATACATATAGGCAATAATACATGTAGGCAAACAGGATCCCCCTCCCCCCGGATAATTTTAGATTTGTAAAACATGCGTTATAAGAGCGATGCGTAGATTTAAAATTATAAAAGCGGTGCATAGATTTAAGATAGATTTAAAATTAGATTAAAAATTGATTATACTTATAATTGTGATTGTAATTTTAATGTTAATTAAAATCTAATGATACGTATCATTTTTTTATCAATTAATTAATTAAATTCTACCAAATTAAAAAATAAAATCCAAGACTATTTTTTTTATTATCTTTTTATTATTTACTTAACTCTAATAATATATATCATGTGTATAAAAGATTTGATATCAATAACAGGCGCCAAGTTAAATTTGTATATTTATTTACTTAATTCCAATGATATACAATTAAAAAGTAAATCTCAAGTGATACTATCTTTATTATTTACTTAATTCTAATGATTTTACTTAATTCTGATGTATCATATGCATAAAAGATTTAATATCAATATCTGCCGCCAAGTTAAATTCCATAAAATTTTATGTATTATTCGTATAAAAGATTTGATATCAGCAACTGATGCAAAGTTGAATCCTATAAAATTTTTAATAATAAATTTTATATATAATAATATAAATTATTGTATATAATATATATATATATATATATATATATATTGTAATATATAATATAATATAAATTTTTAACAATAAATGTGTTAACCAAGAACTTTCTCTCTCTTTAAAATAATAAAAACAAAATTAATCTGGACTAATAAAAGTCAACGCGGAAGGAAGTGGTAATAAAATTTTTAACAAGTAAAATTGTTACTCCATTTGATATACAGATGTCTTCTTTATTTACAGTTTTGAAAACTCATTGAACGTTTCAATTCTCTTTTGAATCTTCTTCAGCAATATTCTATATTGGATTTCGCAAATAGGGTAGAGTTACTTAGGTTGTCAAAATTTTTTAGATTATTTCTATTTTGTAGGATTAATTATTTACAATTGCAATCATTATAGATTGAGATTAATTTATATATCTAATTAAAC
Source organism: Atta cephalotes (assembly GCF_000143395.1). Taxonomy (NCBI): domain Eukaryota; kingdom Metazoa; phylum Arthropoda; class Insecta; order Hymenoptera; family Formicidae; genus Atta; species Atta cephalotes. Next base: position 4,798,741 of record NW_012130075.1, read on the forward strand.
ATAAGTGATGTGTCGAAAAAAAATTCATTAAAATTAAAAAATAAAACTCAACTGGTATTTTACTGTATGATATACTACGTATTTTTTTATATTCTCATTCAAAGTTTTTTTATTTCAATTTCTCAAAAAATAGTAATTTTTAAAATAGTAAAATAATAATTTTAATTCTTCTTAAAAAATATTTTCATTCAGTCTTCCTATTCCAACACAAGAAATAATAGCTTTAATTTTCTTCAAACAACATTATAAAAATTATCACTCATAAATTTTTTTTTGACACATCTCTGTTACACAATACAATCAAGCATTCAGGCCGCCAAAATAATGACTCAACTTGAGAAGCCGCAATATGTTATCTTTGCTCTGCAGAAAGAATGTCATGTCACAAGATCTTAGTGTGTTCGTCGATTGTAATTTGAATAATGTGAAAATATATCTAAATTTAGAATTTTACCCATACGATGATTTAAATCTGGATTTTGATAAAAAGAGATACGCTGTTTGATTTATACGCACGTTTTCGTAAAGCATTATAGATTATTATGGAATTAACTGTTTTCGTTTATCGAGAAAGAGTCTTTTACGATCATTGATTGCTCGCGAAACGAAACGAATTTGTTAAGAGCATCACTGTGGACGTATGCATAGAATTTGACTGCGAGGAAAATGTATCCATCAATACTACTGCCTTACACGATCGTGTCGAGTACTGTTGTCCAACGTAGTGCGCAAGATTATGTAAATTATAAGGTCGTAGTTTTGAAAAATTGCTCATCATGGTCATATCATCATTTGTGGATCTGCAAGGATTCATCATTGAAAAAAGATTTTATCAAATAGAAATAGTGGTGCTGAAACAGGAGATCATTCTCACACATTATAATATACAGGATGTCTGGAAATAATCGCCAAATATTTCATAGGCAAACATAGAACGGACTAAACTGAATCGAAAAGTTCTCTACCATTTTGTAAATTTCAACAATAGTTAATGAGATATTAATCCTTAAAGATAGCCGAATACGCGCACTCGCCCGATCTTGCGAATTGTATATGCCTACCGATCGCTTGGCGCGCGAGTCTTGGGAGTTGGGGATTGGCTAGCAAGCGCCCCGCGCTCACCGCCGCAAGCCTCCATAGCTCGAACGGTGCGCTTGCTATTCCCGCTCCCACAATCCGCGCGCCAAACGATCGATAGGCGTATACATTTCACAGTAGTATTCCGCTATCTTTAAGGATTAATATTTAATTATTGGGGAAATTTACAAAATGATAAAGGACTTTTCGATTCAGTCTGCTCTACCTGCTCATGAAATATTTGGCGATTATTTCCAGACACCCTGTATATATTTTTATGAGTCCCATGTCATGGAAATTTTTGAAAAGATCCGACAAATCTTGCGCCTCCGAGCTTATCATTATGAATTGTAATGGGAGGGGTCCCGTACAGCGAGGCGAAACGTCTAATCACGGTGGCTATATTTGAAGATAATTGTGTACGTCAAGGGACGAGAAAAACGAATGTCTGTGGAACTTGCTTTTGGACAATGAACGAAAACGCAAATGCATCGAGATTTGAATGCAGTTTATGAAGACAGTTTATGAATCTTTAACTAATCTGAATGATTGTAATACTATACGATGTAGAAAACATGTAAAAAATTATGCTTTGCAAAATGTATTTAAAATATTTAACTGGTGGTCGCGACGCCAGGAAGAATTATAAGATTTTTTAAAATAAAATGTATGTATATTATCTCACATTAATATGTTTTTATTTCAACCCTGACCAGTAGATATTTAAATAGCAGATGGAGTTCAAAATGGATCGATAAACGGTCTGACAACTGTTTGAAAGCTTAAATATTAATCCGATAGCTGTTCAATAGACGTATATATACGTTTAATTGCGCTTCAATGCGAAGCGCTGCAAGCGACAAAAATGCTGAGATGGAATCTTTTGAGCGCGACGTCTTCTCGCATATTTTTTGGCTAGGGCATACGCTTTTATTCGAGGCATTGCATTTTTGCTGTTGATATATTGATTATGATGATCTAATAATTGATGATCTAACTTGTAACTGATAAAAATGCTGAAGTTTATTCATAAGATCATTCGATCACGTGATATACTTTTTGGCTAAGATGTAAACTTTGACCGAAGCATTGTTCTTTTTTTCGGAATGATATCATGAACATCTTTACTATAAAATTTTACACAGAAAGTCAATCCCCGCTGTCAATCAGTCTGCTTATCGAGTTTGTCAATCTGATAATTAATCAAAAGATGGCCAACATCTATAATTTAATTGGTATAGTAGCAATTTCATCGGCATGCAGGCGCGTTTCTTAGTAGAAAAAAGCGATCAGTTGACCGATCGCCTACAAGCCCTTCAGAAAGCGGCTCTAGAAGTACGAATAAGTTCAACATTGATCTTTGCAATGATAGCGAGCTGATAAGAAAAACATAGTACATTAATATATTAATAGGATTTACGTAATTTTCGTATCTTGATTGAATGATCATATGATTTCGTATCGTGATTATCGAATTTCATTTCATATATTCATTCAGTAATTTATTTTTACTTTTTGAGAGAAAAAAAATTGATGTACCAGATATGTAAATATGAAACCGGAATCTTTTTATAGAAAATACACGTTTATTGCATGAAAATGATAAAAAATATTTTATTCGAAGTATTGCCCATCGGTAACTATACATTTTGTGGATGCCACGCCAAAAAAATTGTTGCTCTTTTGAGCCAAACCAGTCATCTAGCCATTTTCGTACATCTTCGTAAGAAGTGAAGCGCTACTGAGCAAGTGCGTGTCCCATCGATGCAAATAAGTGATAATCGGACGGAGCCAAGTCTGAGTAGTAAGCCGCATGCGAAAGTATTTCCCAACCAAATGCCTCAATCGTTTCCTTGATCAGTTTTGCTGTGTGTGATAGTGCATTATCATGAAGCAAAATTACTTTGTATTGCCTTTTTTGATATTCCGATCGTTTTTCACACAAAGTTTGTTTCACATTGATCATTTATTGTCGGTAGCATTCAATATTAACGGTTTCGCCAGGTTTTAGCAGCTCATAATAGATCACACCTTTCTGATCCCACCAAACACAGAGCATTGTCTTCCGTCCCTAGCGATTTGGCCTTGCAGTCGATGTCGATGGTTCACCTGGAGTTACCCATGATCTTTTACGCTTAGGATTCTCAAAATATATCCACTTTTTATCGCCAGTCACAATTCGATGGAGAAATGACTTTCTTTTGTACCTAGCGAGCAGCATTTCGCAAGTGGTTTTTCGGTTTTCCTGCTGTCTTTCATTTAGTTCATGTGGAACCCATTTTCCCATCTTCTGGATCTTTCCCATGGATTTCAAACGTATGGAGACGGCTTCTCGTGTCACATTCAATTGATCCACGAGTTGTTGAGTTTGAGCGTCATCCTCAATATCATCCAACAATACTTGCAATTCGCTGTTTTCAAACTTTTTCGGTGATTTTCCACGTTCTTCGTTTCTCACATCAAAATCGCCACTTTTTAATTTTTTAAACCACTCAAAGCACTGTGATTTATCAAGAGCATGCTCACCGTAAGCTTCGACAAGCATTCGATGCGATTCTGCAGCAGTTTTCTTCAAATGGTAACAGAAAATCAATGCTGTCCGCAAATCATAGTTTCCAGGCACAAAATTCGACATGTTCAACGCTATTACAAACTGTTGAAACTTGTATTGTTGTGAGTTGAAAATCTTTGTCAGATGTCAGAAGAAGGAAATGGCGTCAATGGCGTCGTCTGACGGCAACTACATTGACAGCTATTTGGTCATCTATTGATAAATTCCGGTTTCATATTTACATACCTGATATAATACTAATTTTCTAATGTTATAATATTTTAAATGAAAAGAATAGATTCTGAGATATTACTCCGCGTGGAGTGACATGCGTCACTATAATTAAGCATGTTAATTTCAAATTATATTTTTCTTTTTTCGAAGCACAGGAGATGTAATCACTCGATTAAATAGGGTACTTATGTCCTTTTGGCTCAAGAAGTGGAGAAGATCAAGCAATAATGCAGGAAGCGAGAGAGGAATGATAATGATGATCGCGATGATTCTTTCCCTCTCAGCGGCATCGTGTTACGCGCGCGACCATACCATAGCGCTCGAAAAATCTGTTAGTGCGAATAATTATAAAAAAATAAAATAAGATAAAATAAAATATAATATAATATAATAAATAAAATATTCCATGAGAAAAGAGTAGCAACACATAACAGGAAAAATGTTAAGTATTAATGGTAAGCGCGTGGTGGAGACTGCGTTTGGTGATGGTGGCGAGGACCGGCGGCGGACCATACTCAGTGGCGGCGACAGGAATCGGCGGTGGATCAGCGGTGTGTTCAGCAGCCATTGACGCCATTATTGCAAGGCGGACGCGTTTCCGCATCTAGGACATCCTCGTCTCCTGCACCGCAACGTCTCCCCGCAACGCATCCACTGTCATCTCCGCACACTCCATAACATCATCCCCTATCTACGAATACCTCCCGCCTTTCAACCCTTCTCGCCCTTCCAGAGTTCATGGGTTAGAATTCTTTTTATGATGCTATAAATATTTTGCGTAAAAGAATACTAGATCGGTCAAATTTTGGATATTACAAATGATACATTATATATTCTTTTATTAAATCAATTTATTCCAGATATAATTACGAGTCAACATTCGGTTTCAATACAATCATTCTGAAAACGCTAATAATCCCTCCTAAATTAAATTAGAAAGAAAGAAAGAAAGTAAGAAATTTATTGCGAAAAATATTATTTCAGGATTCGAACCTGGGACTTCTCAATTTTCTGGGAAGAGTCTTAGCTCGACCACTGAGGCTTCGGAAATATTCTTCGCAATAACTGATATGTAGAGAGAACTCGTTGTATGGTCTCGTGTGTACAAACATATTATGGTAAGAATTTTAAGCATATATATGTGAATATATCAAATACGATAAAGAACGCCAAAATCGATCAAATTTTGGATGTTACAATTAATACATTATGAGTGTGTTTGGGGAGACACTATTCGCGCTATGAACGCTATCAACGCTGTTCTTGGAGCCAATAGCGCGATAGTGTTAGCAAGTATGATCTTAGCTTAACGTTGGTAGCGTTTAACCAGAGAAATATATTTGTCGAGGTTAAGTTAATATAGGGGATTCTGTTTTCAATCATCAACCAAATTTTTCTCTATAATTAAAAAATTAATTCCCTAATTAAAAATTTATTTTGAAGGTTTTGTATTTATTTGTAACGTAAATTTTTTATTTTCTCGTAGTAAATAACAGAACGCACAAATCTCAATTGTAATCTCTATAGCTTGCCACTAGGCCGAAGTGAACAAATTAGATCAAAAAATTAATTACACTAAGTATTATAAATTAATCAGATAAAAGGAAGAATCCTTGAATCTGTTGATTTAAAAAAAAGAAGCATATCTACATTTAATAAGAATCTTAAGCATCGGCAGCGGAATACCTGCCGCGCTATACCGCAATAGTAACTTTTTTCCGCACGGGAATTAAAAATTGCCAGTAATAAGACCTCTGATTTTTATGTTTATAATGAAATCAAATCACACAAGTTGAACTTCGCAGACTCTTTGAAAAGTTAAAGATGATACACAAGCAAGAATTACTGTTGGCGATCTTGCTGCGTGCAGATGGATTTGTGGTGGTACGGCCATGCGATCACGTCCAAGCGTTTCCCGCGATATGATTGCTTCGAGGGCACTTAGTCGAAAAAAATGAGATTTTCCCTGCTTTCCAAATTTTATTTAAACAAATTTCAAATGCGGGCGAACGTATTTTACAATAGATGCGGAAAGGATCTCAACGGTACGGTAGCGCGGTAAAACTTATTCACCACGAGGCGAGACACGTGCTGTCGACGAGACAGTTAGAGCGGCCATGATGATCTGAGTGTTTTTGATTGATTACGCGCGATGCATTGCTTAACAATCGATATCGTGGATTGATCGATTTTTTATCGAATGATGTGACTAGATGCCGTAAACGATATGGGTACCGAACAATTATATTCACTCCAGCCTAGTGGCAAGCTATTAGCAGAGATTAAAATTGAGATTGCATTTATTATGATAAAAATTTAAAATTCACACATTACGTACGTACGTTTATTCTACGAAATTCTAAGAGAGAAAAGATTAGTGTCATTCGAGAACAAAATCCTCTCAAACATTAATATAACTTTGACGAATGTTAAACGCTACCAATGCTACAATCATTCACGGATTTGTAAACGTTAACGCTATCAATACACTACCTCGAAAAGAATAACGAATTGATACACGCACGCAATTGTAACATACCCCAGATAACCAAGCGAAATTTAACATATGAAACAAATTGATGCACTGCATGTATTGTTTTCAACTTGTCGGTAATTTGCTATCATTGGAATCTAATGTGAACTGAGTTAGCATCAAGAGGGCAAATAGATTTCGTGAGCTTGTTCACGAAATTGTAAGAGTATACATTGAGAAATAATAAACTTGTCACGTTGACAGCAAACTGATGGCACGCCATGCACGTATGATGACAACTTGCCAGCAGTTTGCTGAATTCTAAGGAAGATTTTACGTGACAGAACAACAGATAGTTTGTGAAAACCTTGGTTTTAGTTTGGTGAAATTGAATGCGGAATAAGTGACAGCAAAATGGCAACATATTTAGCTTATTTGGCTATCTGAGATGTTACCATTAGTGATGTCGTGTTTGTTAGTGCTATCTGCAGCTCCGCGAATAGTTTGTAGCGCTAAATAACGCGAATAGCGTCTCTCTGAACACACCCTTTATGTTCTTTTATTAAATCAATTTATTCTAGATATAATTGCAAGCCGACATTCGGTTTCAACATCATTCTGAAACGCTAATAATAACAATTAATACATTATATTTTAAATCAATTTATATGTGGAATAAATAGTCAAAATATTCATTTTATTTAATTTGTAACAACTCAACAAAAAATCGTAGGAACATTTTTTCAAAATGATTTCATAGGGAAAACTTTAAGCTTTTATACTAAAAGTTCAAAAATTTTTGTAATTTTTTTGGATGTGTGACAGGCCCACAAAGTGAAGAAAAAATTTCCCATTTTATTTAACTCGTAATTTTTTATATGTAAAAATTTATATATATGCAAAACTTAAGTAAATTCAAAAAATATAGTAGCCATTCAAAGATAGAGGTTTCAAGCTTTAAAACCCTTTTTTTAAATTTTAATTTCGTTTATTTTTAACAAAATTATTGTTTGAAAATTAAATAATAAATCGGGCACAAACTTTTGCATTGATCTTATATTTTTATGATATTTATGTAATAATAGTGTAGTATAGTTACAACATATAATTTTTGTATTTTTCGATCTGTTGTTAATCATTTCTGGTGTTGTATGAAATATTACAACTGACGATGAAATTAGTACGATATTAATGAGTGTGTATAAATAATTTACTGAAATAACAAGTTAACTTATTAAGAAACAATAATTAACTTGTTTTCTTTTATACAAACAGTTGTCGTTTTAATTTTTTCATACTATTCTACTCTTAATGTGTCATGTTTTTTTTTCCAAAATAATTACATTTAAAATATAAAAATTCCAAATAAAAATAATATAATATTAAATTAACTAAATTTTTAATATTTGTTAGATTACGAAATTATTATGTCGGAGACAATTTCCCACTATACACTCAGTTAATACTTATATTTTAGGATATGAAAAACCAGACTTGCAAGAAAAAAAAGGAGTCAAGTTAGCTATAAAGATATGGTGTAACTTGCATACACGACGGAGTCGAGCAATAACCGTTGCGTAAAACAAAATCATCCTTATTGGATGGTATTCAGCGAATTAAACGTTCCTTGAGAAATGATCAACCGAATATCCTTGGCGGAAAAATTTCTATGCAAAGTACTAAAGTGCTAAAAACTATTTCTAAATACGTCAAAAACTATTCCTAAATACGGTTTGGAACACGGAAGTAATTTGGCGTAGAATTCTATTTCTATGCTAAAGTAAAATTCATGCCTTTGTACGCCAAACAACGCCAAACTATGGCAAACTACGTCAGAAAATAATTTAATTATGCACGAAAATGCGTTTAACTATGTTAAAAATTGCGCGAATGAACCATGGAAGTAGTTTGGCATAGAATTCTACTCCTATGCCAAAGATTTTATGTCTTCTTACGCGAAACTATATCCTAAGCATAGTTTCGAATGCATTTACACTATTGTTTAAAGTATTATTTAAAGTAATATGATGGTATCTTGTATTGTTTGTATTGTTTAAAGTAATATGATGGTATCTTGAATTCATTTGGCATGAATTCAAGATGCTATCACGTTGTTGTCATGATGGAATTCGAATCTATAACATGATACTTTAATATTAAAGCTCAACTTTGAGGGCTCACTTCACATGTGAAATGCTGTGCTCCTTATATACTTTTCTAGATAATTCTTATTTACGAGTTTATGCATTTCCATCGTGGAGATGCATAATGCTCACGGATGAGTAAAAGTAATTTCACGTAAAATGGCGTAGAATGGCTTACTTTGTTATAAACGGAAAATTAAAAGATAAGTATTGTATTTTGGCATAGTTTGGCATAGAAATACGTACCTCAGAAAATTTTTTTCGTGTAGGTTGGCGTAGATAGGTTATTTTTGTGCCCAACTATTCGATTATAGAGTGTGATTCTGCATAAAAAGACGTAAAATGGCATACTTTCTCCGAATACTTACGAAAAAATGAAAACTAGTTTAGAGGAGTTCGGTACAGAAATGTATAGTTCAAGATATTGATTATTGCGTGTACTTTGCCGTACTTTCTGTGCATAACTATAATAGATCCAAGCTATTTTATATTTTTCACGTATTTTTCGCATAGTTTGGCATAGTTATTTCTGTGCCCAACTATCAGATTGTAGAGTGTAATTCCGCGTAAAAGTGGAATGGCTACTTTCTTGAAATATTATGAAAGAATAAAAATTAGTTTGGCGTAGTAAAAAGTAGTTCGGCATAGAAACACATAGTTCAAGAAGTAATGATTATTAGTTGCGCATACTTTGGCGTACTTTTTATGTCTAATTAGGTCCAAGTACGCTATTTTAGCCAAGGGCTAAATCTATCTCTATCTTCCATGAATCGTAGCCACTCTGAACTTTTAGATATTCCGCAAATTACCCACATATGCAATTTTCGTTCATGCCTACTCTTCATTCACCCAATATCAACAAAACACAATTCTCGATATTCACTCATTTATCCTCAACTAATATTCAAAGCATGCTATCTTCGCATCATCTCATAACATTTCACCCGGCATGGAACCTTCGATAATCGTTCATCAATCGGATAATCAACGTTTCTGTTCACGTCTATTTCTCATTCATTCAACGTTAAGCATGCAATCCTCGACATTCATTCAATCTTTAATTAATATTCAAAGCAAACAATCTTTGCTCGCACTATCTTGTTCAGCATTTTCAATATGGAACTCTCGACAATTCATCAATCAAACAACATTAACATATTTTTGATACCTTCTCCGCGAATTCGCTTGCGACACTCTATGCAAACGGAGCCATTTGCCAAGTTTATTGGTGCGGAGTTTATTCGGTATGAATTCGAGTAAGTACGAAGAATTAAAAATTTTATAATTTTTTAATTTGAGTGCTAATTTGAGTTTTTTTCCTTACGTAGAAAGATACATAAATGGCAATTCGACATGCAAGAATTAATCCGTAAGCAACAGTAATATGTTTTATAAGTACATGTTATATTAATTAAAAGTATAATAAAATGTGTGTTATTTCCGTATCAGAACAAATATAAATAAATTGAAAGTGATGCGTGGCTTGAAAGATAGCCAGAGACCTTGCAGAGACTTTTGCAAACCAGATTATCTACCGTTTATAACAATAATATACTTTAAAAATTTCAGAAATGCCACTGACAAACAATACCGTTCAGTCGTAAGCATGAAATTTAACACTTGTATATATTATGATTTTTATTTTTACATCCCAGAAAACATTGAAATCTTGTAGACGTCTAAAAGATGTCTAAAAGATGTTCAAAAAAATTTTATTAAAGATATCTTTGTAAGACTTCTAAAAGATGTCTATAGATATCTTAAAGATATATATGTCATGATTATATATGTCAATAGATGTCTTTAAGACTTGTCTAAAAGACGTCTTTTACATAAATAAAAGATATATATTATTAAAATGATATATTCCAATATTGTGATTGACATGTATTTTTAAATAACTCAATTATATTTGGCGCTAAAACTTGAATACTAACTTGCAATATGCTAATAAATCGCGATTGAGCCTCTTTTAATTTGTTTTTGTCTTTGTGCCCGACCGGCTGCGACGCACAGAACAGTGAATCACGCGTGAAATCAGTATGAGGAAATTTCGCAGAAAAATCAGAGATAATCGTTTTTATATCTTATTTGTAATTGTAGAAATAATTATTTTTGATAAATGTTTTTTTTTAGATAAAATTCTATTTTTTGTTGGTTGAATAAATAAAAAAATATTGAAAATGTACCCAGATAGTCAAGGGATTTAACATATGGAACAAATTGATGCACTGCATTATTGTTTTCAACTTGTTGACAATTTGCTGTCAATTTGGAATCTAATGTGAACTGAACATCAGGAAGACAAATAGATTTCATGAGTGAAATTGTAAGAATATACATTGAGAAATAATAAACTCGTCACGTTGACAGCAAACTGATGCACGCATGATGATTGCCAGCAGTTTGCTGAATTCTAAGGAAGACTTTACGTGACATTAGAATAACAGACAGTTTATGGAAACATCTTGGCTTTAGTTTGATAAAATTGAATGCGGAATAAGTGTTAGCAAAATGGCAAAATGGCAAAATATATTGTCCTTATTTAGCTATTTGAGATTGGACGAAAGAAATCTAGTGAAGCGAAGAGTAAACTATTTAATTCGGAAAACAAGTTCATACAATATAAGCTAAATATAAAGTTACAGTTGTTAGACAGCATACGCAACAAATCAAAATTATTACTTTGAATAGTTACCATAAACATGGTTTTTTGTTTTTTGTTTAATGATCCAATAAAACAAAAGGAATGCTTAAATTATTGATGTAAGATAAATAATCTAAGAATGTTTCTTTTTAAATCTATTAGATAGACTATGAATAATATTAAAGTATTACAAACTTTAATTCATCGAAAATATTAAATTAATTAGCAAATAATTCTTTGTAATAGTACTAATGAAACGAATTGATACGATAAATTCTTGAAACGCAAAATAAGAACAATAAACTTATATTTAAATAGTATTACAAAAATAATAAATTTGCAAGAAAAAAGGGAAGGAACGCAAAATTAACACAATGAGAAAACCAAACATAATAAGATGGAAAGTAATAATAAGATGGAAAGTAAGTACTCACTATTTTGCAGATAACCTTTGTAATATCTTATAATTTTTCTTTAGTATTTAACGTAATGATAAATTGTTCGCCTTATATCCAAGTGCTTTATATTTAAGCTTTCTTTCTTGAGGAATATGATGAAAAGGAAAGAATGGTTATGGCGTCCTTCTACAACATGTATGAAACCTTGAGAGAAGAATTTTGTGTAAACTTTTAAGTTAGATCAATAAGAATGAGTAGTTTTCAATGCTAAAAGAATACTCAATAAGAAACCAAAAGAAACGATTTTATGGCATGTAACTCATTTTTTTATTAATCGTTATGAAAAATTGTCATATAAATTCAATCAATGAACAATCACATTTATAGTTTTTAAGGAACAATAATAGTACTTACTGAGAATAACGTGAGAAAGAATAACGTGAAAGAATAACATGAAAGAATAACGCGTGAAAGAATAAATTAACCAAATTAATCGTAAAAACTTCTTTCTGAAAGAAAGTCACACAAATCAAGGATGCCAATTCGGGGACGGTTTACGATGTGGCATTGCAAGCGTTAATTGCGGCGCTCGAGTCAGTTCTTTTTTTCTTTCTCTCTCTCTCTCTCTTTCTGATGTCATGACGTTCTGCGTGCGGAAGCCTCTTCTTTTGTAAGCCTCAGCGATAGATTTTAGTTAGCGCTCGGTAAGATTAATAATCACCTTATATTCACTGCGAGATCGACATCGGTTACTGCTTATGTCATTAGGTAATTGCTCGCATCATCAGATAAATGCTTATATTGTAGATTTTCTTAGTTTCTCGTATTCTAACTTAGTAATGCGATACCGATATCCGTCATACGTACGCAATCATGTCTTTACTTTCTTTTTGTAATCTATACATTCTAAACAATCATTTGAGTTTGTATTAAACCACCTTATGGCATATGAGTAGAATCAATGAGTAACATTTATTTAACAACTTAATGATTTCAAACTTAACGATTTCCCGCCAATTGTTCTTCGCCGTTAGTTAGTTGACGCCCAGACACGCTTGGCGCCACATTGGGCACAGCAGCCACAACGTAGCTACAGATTGATGACCCCGACGTGATTGGATAGTGTTTCATTTAACATGCGCGTTCTAACAAGCCGCAGACATGGCTAGTAGCTCAGGCGATCCTCTTTCAGGACATCGTCGCGTATAATTGAAATGCCTGCACTTACGCGAATCAGATCCACGCTGTTCTGAAAATCGAAGCCAGATCTATGGTTCGTACAACATAGAAGCTCAATTTCTCATCGCAGGTATAACTGTAGATGAGATGAAATACAATTATGTGATACAGTGTCTTGACGACAATTCTTTGACCGAAGTTACCGATATTGCATTGATACTTGATCCGCCCACAACGGATACGCTGTGCTCAAAGACAGGTTAGTTAAGAGCTTCGGATAACATCGAAAAGAAACTGCATAAGTTATTAAATGAGGTTGATCTAAGTGACCGCCGTCTATCACAATTGCTCCGTCGAATGAGAGATCTCGCGCAAAATGGCGTGTTAGAAGAAGTGCTTAAATCTTTATAGTTGCAGCGCCTACAATAAGTGCAGGCTATATTAACAGCTACCAAGCATGAACTCGAAGAGCTATCGTAACTAGCAGACCGAATAACAGACTGCCCGCTGGCGTTAACGCTGTCGCAGCAATTACACCGACAAAATGCGGCAGATTCGCAAATGTTCGCTTCTAAATCGGATGAAGAATTGGAAACTCGTTTATCGCGTGGCAAGTCACAGGCTTCGCGGAATTCTTGTCGCAGAAACTGTTCAAGATCACAATCGGAGAGTAAGCCATTGCTGGTATTATCGACGTTTTGGCGGAAAAGCTACCAAGTGTACGCAACCCTGCAACTAGAAGCCAGCGAAACAGAAAAACCAGAGGTTGAATTATTCCCGGCAGTAGATAGTTTGGCCGTAGCAGCTCGCTGTCTCATAGTCAGAAACCGTATCACCGGCATCAATTTTTGGTGGACACCGGAACGGATGTCTCTATCATTCCTGTCTCAAGACGCTATCATACTCACATTAACGATCGGATACTCTACGCTGCAAATGGAACGATCATCTCTATGTATGGCAAAAATTACTCCAGCTTGATTTGGGATTACGTCGTGTTTTTTAATAGCCTTTCATAATCGCGACATGGACACTTTCATTATTGGTTCAGATTTTTTAGCACATTGCTGCCTAACATATGGCACAAGCATTTGATCAATGGTAACACGTTTCTTGAAGTCTCAGCTAGTTAATCCTCAACAAAGTTAATCCTCATTTAATAACGTTGGTCGACGATGTAAAGAGATCCTAAACAAGTTTCCCGAAATAACTAGGACATCACGTACAAACAAACCATACACGGAGTGGAACATGTAATCGAAACAATGGATCCTCCTGTGTCAAACAAAGTCAGACAATTCTGTCCAGAAAAACTAAAAGCAGCTAAACAAGAATTTGAGTACATGGTGCAACAAGGCTTATGTAGCTTCCAAGAGCTCTTGGGCTAATCCTCTACATCTCATGCAGAAGAAGAATAGCGATTGGCATCCGTGTGGACTACAATGAGGTAACTTTCTCAGATCGTTATTCAATTCCATTCTTGCAAGACAGCACACATTTCTTGCATGCCAAAACCGTGTTTTTTACGGTAGATCTAGTGCATACATATCAACAGAATCCGCGAATCGAATATTCCGAAAACTGCAATTATTATACCGGATTTCGAGTTTCCTTATATGACATTCCTTATATGACTTTGTAACGCACAAACCTTTCAAAGATTTATGGATCGGGTAACTACAGGATTTGACTTCTGTTTTACTTATATTGATGACATTTTAATCACTTCGCAGGACGAAACACAACATAAGGAGCATCTAAAAATACTGTTTGACAGACTTCAATAGCATAGCGTAGTAATCAATCCGAATAAATGTGTTCGGACAGAAAAGTGTCAGTTTCGTGAAACATACAATCAGCGCTGAAGGCATTAAACCTTTACCCGAAAAAGTCCAAGCTATCGCTGAATTTCAGGAATCAGCTATAATCAAAGGACTTCGACGTTTCTTAGGAATTCTATAGGAATTTCTATAACCGGTCTCAAAGATCTTGCAAGCATGCAAGCGCCAATGCTAAATGTAATCTTGGGATGTAAACGCAACAACAATGCGAAAATAGAATGGACTCCTGAATAGAATGGACTCGAACAATCCTTTTAACGTATTAAGGAATATCTCGCTTAAGCCACTTCGCTCGCATTTCCAAACAACAAGGCAACACTCTCGTTGCAAACAGATGCTTCAGACAAAGCAGTCGGTGCGGTATTGCAATAGCACAGCAACGAATTTTTACAACCACTCAGTTTCTTTTCAAGGAAGCTCATGTTTACGCAAACAAAATATAGCGCATATGATAGAGAATTATTAGCTATCTGTGAAGCTATCAAACATTTCCGATACTACATGGGCTGAAAAGTTTCTTTTAAAGGATTTCCTTAAAAGGATTTTTAATGAAAACAAGCGTTTTTTGGGCAAAGTTATATTTATTCCTCAACATAGTTGCCTTCGAGGCCAATACACTTGGTATAGCGATTTTCCAACATTTCGATGTTCTTTCTGTAGTACGAAACGTCCAAGTCTTCGAAATACGTCTCGGTTTCCGCGATAACTTCCTCATTCGATATGAATCTCTTTCCCTGGAGCCACCAATTTGGAGCAATTACGATTCGAATTGATTGTTTCCATCGCTTTCAAGGACGTGTATGACGGTGCGTTATCGTGATAGTACAGAACGAAGGCGAAAGTAGCACCACTTAAATGACTGTAGCTTGTAAACGAATGAACGAAATGTCATGAAATTTCATACAAACTAGACAGATGAACCTCTCAAAATGAATCATGTTCATTTTCTAGTGACACCACATATTGAAAAATCTCGGGACTTCTCAGCCCATGTAGTACGTTAGAAGGATGAAACTTTTATCCATTATCACGGATCCGTTCATCCGTTATCACGGATCATAAACTCCTACGCATTCAAGAAAAAATCGGATCAAATGTCGTCAAAACAAACCCATCAATTACTCTTCATTTCGAAATTCATAATCGATGTACATCATGTTTTAGGCGCTGAAAATATTATAGTAGATGCATATATTGTTGATACTATTGTGATGCCAACTAATCTCGATGCAAGAGATTGCAGAAGCTCAAGCCTTGGAATTGCAACAACTTGAAGCAATCTATATTAACGTCTTTGAAGCTCAAAAAGTTTACCTTATCGGAAACAGCATCCAACATTTACTGTGACATTTCAGAAGAAGAGATCAGATCATACATTTCTGAATCATTATGAAGACGAATTTTTGATATGGTGCATCAAATGTCATCCAAGTGGAGTAACTCACTGGCAAATTGCGCAAAAATTTGTGTCCCTCCATGGCTAAGGACATAAAAAATGGGTCCGCGCTTGTCTAACATGCCAGCAATCTAAAATCGGCATAACCTACCAAAATATCAGTATCAGATACTCGTTTCGAATACATATATATCGATATCGTCGATCTTCTAGTTCCAGCCAAAGATTTCGGGTATTTATTAACAATTGACCGATTTACTCGTTGACCGGAAGCTATTCCATTACAGGATTGTATTGTAGACACGTGGCGAAGATGTTTTTCACTTACTGAGTATCCAGATTTGAAGCTCCACGCCTGATCACGACTGATCAGGGCTCACAATTCGAAGCGCAGCTGTTATATTAACCAAACTCGTTAGTTCGAAACTTTGTCGGGCAACTTCATATTATCTAAAATCTAATGGCATCATCGAACGATGGCATCGCTCTTTAAAACTGCATTAATGTGCCATGGTGAAACTCAATGGACTGATACACTGCCAGTAGTATTATAAGAACTTGTTTCAAAGAGGATCTAGGCACTTCTATAGCGGAATTAATTTACGGCACTAAGTACTGGGTGAGTTTTTCTCCTCTGAAGAAATGCCGAACGATCCACAAATTTTCGTCAAGGATTTCCGCGTAATTATGCAAAACTTCTCATCACATTAAACCTAAGTTATTTTTTCATAAAGATTTATATAACTGCTCTCACGTCTTCCTCAAAATAGAAGGTAACAGGCATCCCCTAGATCAACCGTACAGGATTGCGGATTGCATAAAGCGCATTTCGGACAAAGTCTTTGCTATAGAAGTCGACAGCAGATGTATCAACATCACTGTCGATAAATTTAAGCCCGCTTATTTAATAATTCAAGACTCAGAAACTACTTCGTCCACTATGTCTCCGTCTTCAATTAAATGTGAACCAAAGACATATCCTGATCCAGCAACTAAGTGAAAGACTGTTAGATTAGAAGGATTAGAAGGATTAATTCACGCGATATTTCATTAAGCGATTAATAAGTATAAGTTTCTTTCATTTAATTGTTTGTTTCATTTAATTTTATTTTGTTATTTTCGTTCTAGCGATTTAATCAGTATTTCTTTCCTTAACGTTTACACTGGGAGGGGAATACTGGCGTTGTAAGCATTAATTGCGGCGCTCGAGTTAGTTCTTTTTTTCGGTTTTTCTTTCTCTCTCTCTCTCTCTCTCTCTGGTGTCATGGCGTTCTGCGTGTGGATTTTTGGAAGCCTCAGCGATAGATTTTAGTTAGCACTCGGTAAGATTAATAATCACTCTATGTTCACTACAAGATCGACATCGATTACTGCTCATGTCATAAGGTAATTGCATCACATAAATGCTTATATTGTAGCTTTTCTTAGTTTCTCATATTCTAGTAATGCGATACCGATATTCGAAACGTCATATGCACGCAATCACGTCTCTACTTTTGTAATCTGTATGTTCTAAATAATCATTTGAGTTTGTATTAAATCGCCTTATGGCATATAAGTCAGAATCAAAGAGTAACATTTATTTGCAAACTTAACGATTTTCCGTCAATTGTCCTTCGTTAGTTATCGTCGGCGCCCAGACATGCTTGGCGCCACATTGGGCGATGTCGTGTAGTCACAACGACAGCGCGACCGCTAGTCATATACACAAGCATATATCCATATGCTGTTCGGCGCTTTCGCGTTTCGATTAGCTTTGGCGGGCGTTTGGGCATGCTAAGAGCGGACGAGACAGTGTTTCACTGAAGCATGAAGCGACTGAAAAACTTTTCTCGGCCACGTGTCGAGAAGCAAGAGGACATTATAGATAGTTTTTAATAAATTAGTTATAAACCCTCCCCATTAACACAGTAGCATAAATTATGTCAAAATATAATACTAACGAAGTATTAATTATTTAAAATTAATTTATTATAGAAATTATATATCATGTTTATAAGTGAGAAACATAATTAGTTGGCATGATCAAGCTTTTTCCTTTTTTTTGTAGCTTTTTTTGAGATAAGTGATAGTAGACATATTAGGCCAAACATATTTTCAGATAATTATTAAAATTATTCGTGTGCACTTGTAACAACTGTAGGAAGAATTCGTTTTTCAATAGACAATGAATTACTTTAAAATTGCATATATAAAGGCTTTTATTTGTACATTTCAAACTTATATTGACATCATCTTTATACATTAATGTAAAGTATACGTCAATAATTACGTAAATAATTTCACTTTTGTAATTTTATTCATTAGCAAAATTATAAGTTTGGATGATAGTTATAAAAAGGCATTTAAAATAAAGTATCGATCAACACTAAGCGCATTTCATAAGCCCAACATCATTACAAAACTCTTTCTTTTTGAATTCTTTTAAAGGAAAACAAATCTAATTTAAAAATCTTTCATCGATTAAATTTGACACGCGTATCATGCATGTTGTGAATCATTATTCTTCCTACAGTTGTTATAATAATTTAAAATATACATGAATAATTGCAAAAATTATATAAAAACATATTGTTTGATGTTATACATTTACTGATAATTAATTTAACTATTATACTTATATCGGAAATATGTACCATGGAAAAAAAACAAAATAAAAAACAGGATTCGCGCGTGGGATTTCATCAGTGTACTTTATTTGCTCATAATTAATTGCGTTTTATGAATATGATATATAATACAGAAAATTGTAACAATGTCTCGCAAACTATCACTGCGACTTCTGTTACTTGTGTGAATTAATGAAAGTTTAATGTGTGTAAGAGGTATATTTTTAATATATTCAAGATTTTTAAATAAAAGAATTTTAAATAAAGGATTAAAATTTGTGTATATATATGTATATATAGCAATCCACTCTTGACCAACATGTACGCTTTAAAATAGTTACGCTAAAAATACGCTAAAAAAATATCGCTTCAAAAATTACCCTTGGTACTTTAAATGATATGTAAATTTTATTATTAATTTATTATTAATTTATTATTAAATTATATTATAGTATACAATTTTTCAGTCTTTTTACTTTCATTTCTAATTTCTATTCACGTATGTATACGTACATATTGTTGCTCGACAGAAACCGAAGGTAGTGGTCTCTTCCGAGAGAAATGTAAAAAATTACATTTAATCTATTGGGACTACAAATTAGTTCTGTCCGTTTCCCTAAAGATAGCTCCAGCTGTTGTGAATGGTTCATAGTGACAGCTGATTTTGACGGTTTCAGAGAGGTTAAACATCTGCTAATAATATTCAGTAATAATATTAGGTGTACAACTTTGCTTCCGCCGTTTTTTTCTGAAATTCGAGGCTTTATTGTAAAAAACTGGTTATACATTTATGATTCAAAGTATTGTCCATCGCTGGCCACTACTTTCTCCCATCTTTCGGGTAGCGTACGAATCCCGCGTCGAAAAAACTGGTCATCTTTTGAGGCTATCCACGAATCGATCCAATTTTTTACTTCTTCACAAGACCGGAAGTGCTGGTCAGCCAGGCCATGTGCCATTGATTGAAACAAGTGATAGTCAGAGGGAGCAACGTCTGGAGAATACGGCGGGTGGGGTAGGACTTCTCATTTCAACGTTTCCAAGTATGTCTTGACCACTTTCGCAACATGGGGTCGAGCATTGTCATGCTGCAAAATCATTTTATTGTGTCTCTCGTTGTATTGCGGGCGTTTGTCTTT
>NW_012130075.1:4818448-4819631 GCF_000143395.1 Atta cephalotes
TTGAAGCAAAAAAATTATAACCTCCCGCAAATGATGAGAATTTGGCTCGTAAACTGACATTTTCAATCGAGAATAACTTTATGATGCAGACACAAATCGACTAATGTTTCTATGGGGTTATGTTGATAGATGCCCAAGTTTATTGTATGACGTCTATGATCTATTTATTTCGACCACCACTTACCGCTAAAGTCATCTATAGGAAAACGGCGGAAGCCAAGTTGTACACCTAATATTTTATATCGCTTTGAGTTTCATACCTTGATTTTTACTGTATTTGAAATGTCGAATTTTGTGTTAATCAAGCAGCATTTGCGGGAGGTTTTTTGCTTGGAAGAAAAATGCGACTGAAGCCCATCGAATGCTTGTCGAAGTTTATGATGACACTGCTCCAACTGATAAATCATGTAGGGAATGGTTTCGACGTTTCAAGGATGGAGATTTCAACATTGAAAACAAGCTTCGCTTTGGCCAAAAAAATTCGAAGACAAAGAATTAGAGGCATTACTCGAAGAAGAGTCAAACGCAAGAGGAACTTGCAGAATCATTGGGGATAACTTAACAAGCTGTTTCTGTATGATTGAGAGCATGGAAATGATTCAAAAACAAGGAAATTGGGTGAACTGAAACCGAGAGATATTGAAAGGCTTGCAAAGTGAAAGCTGATTCAAAGACTGATTTAAAGACAACAGAGAAAAGATTTTTTGCATCGGATTGTGACTGGAGATGAGAAGTGGATATTCTACGACAACCCCAAGAAGAAAAAATACTACGCTAAACCCGATCAATCGACCTCAACATCAACACGGCCGAACATGGTTCGAAGATCATGCTCTGTATCTGGTAGGACTAAAAGGGTCTTGTTTACTATGAGCTGCTGAAACCTGGCGATTCCATTATGGGCGATCGGTATCGGCTACAATTGATTCGTTTGAGTCGTGCGTTGCGAGAAAAACGGCCGGAATACGAGCAAAGACATGATAAAGTTATTCTTCTTCATGACAACGCTCGGCCTCATGTCGCTAAAGTCGTAAAAAAATATTTGGAAACGCTCAAATGGGATGTTTTACCGCACCCGCCATATTCTTCGGACATTGTTCCTTCTGATTACTGGTTGTTCTAAAGGATGCAGCTCATCGGTTCACTTCTTTCGCAGAAATCGAAAATTGGTTCCAAAATTGAA
>NW_012130075.1:4827310-4832321 GCF_000143395.1 Atta cephalotes
CGTCTTTGCGTCTTTAATTTGTTAAGGTGTTCTTCGCACTCATATTCTAAATTAATTTTATCAAGACTTTTGATTCTCTTTTAGAGAGAATGTTATGTTTATTGAGAAAAATTTTAAATGCTCAGCTTTCAAAAAATTTCGGCAAATGTTATAAAGAAATTGTAAACATTTTGAATGCAATACATGAATTCACATTTGTGATGCTTGAAAATATGCATTAAATTGATTAAAGAAATTTAAAATATATTCTAGAAAGAGAAAAGCTGTTGTCTCTACTATTCATTATAGACAATAGATTTTCCGCAACCTTTTTTCGTTTACTTCGCAACTGCTTCGTAAAGAAAATGTTTTATCGTAGCCTAATACTTTCAACACATGCGTGGTAAGAAAGCCAATGTATCAGATAATTTTAATAGGTTTTCCTTCGAAACATTCACAAAATTCACTAAAAACTGCTAAACATTTTGGACTGCTTTATGTAACTAACTATCATTTTAGTGAATTGGTCGCAAACTTCAGGTATTTTATCACTTGCAGCAAGCGCTGCTAATGCAGCGGAATGGCAAGGACATGGAAATAAACGTGGTCATGGAAATGTTAATAAATATTCTTTTTCCATTTTTTTTTGGAATGATACAATGTTTCCCTATCATGACAGATGCATTGTCGCATGACAGGGCAATAATTCGAAAATGGTACCTGCAATTTATACATTTCTTTTTTAAATTAAACAATTTTTCTGCGCTGGAATCTTTAGCATCAATATTAATTAATACAACTAACTAAGCGTATGAATGTCTAATGTTCCAGGATCAGAGTATCGAACTTGAAAAGTCATCCATTTTTCATTACAAATATCAGATGTTTCGTCTATAAATATTGAAAATTTTATTCTGAATGTTATCTACGACACATTCCGTTTTAACTTTGGATAAAACGTTCGTAATAACATTTTTACATTTTGTACGATCTATTTTCATACTTCGTAACACATGAGGATCTTTCCCCACATGAAAAAAGCTAAGAATCTTGTTTGAATTTGATGAGGAATATTTATTTCAGCAATTAATGCAGCATATCTGATCTCCGCTTCTTTTATACGCTCATCAAATAGTCATTACTTTCTGTATTCCAATCTTCATTAGATTGTCTTATTTCACTACTTTCACATTTATTTATATGTGTTTTTGTTTCGGCGTGATGACAGATTTGCGATAATCCACAAGCAAAAGACTTATAACAAATTATACAATAACATAAACTATCATCATCTGGCACTTCGCGTAACCAATATTTAAATTCCTCAATATGTAACCATTTTAATTGAAATACTGATTTAGATTTTTTTATTAAATTATCATCATTATTATCACACGATTTTTTAAATATTATTTTTATACGTAGTGTAGTTCTCATGTTTTGAAATATTTCTCGATTAACATGAAAATGTTTTATCGCATACATTGCAATAATAAAAATTATTATCGGATGGCACTCTAGGTATCCAAGATTTGTATCGATCAGTAAACCAAGCTTCTACAAAGCTTCGCTGATATTTCTTGGATGATTTGTCACTCATTATACAGTTTATTCGATTAACAATAAATAGAAAATTACGAGTGTATATATATATATATATGTTAAATATTATGTTATGTTATGTGTGTGTATATATATATATGTTAAAATTGCACTTACTATGTATTAATGTACGCTGGGAATTTGCTCGAGATCAACACGGATACACAGGAAGAGTGTGCAGTATAAATAGTGTAGCGCAGCGTTTCCGAAAATAATGAAAAAACAAACGTCGATGCCCATTTCAATACACGCGGATGGAAATGCACGCATTCTAAGAAAAAAAGCACGCATAAGCGATAAGAGAAGTGCGCTCTTTTTTCCAAGTATATCAATGTGCTTGTATCAGTCAACTGTCCTCAGTCCTGCAGAAGGCCTTCACTAAAGAGCAATATTTGCAATGACGAGAAAATTATAAGTTTGTTAAACAATTTATTGTTATTTAACTAAAGATTGAATAGATTGAAAGAAATAATTTTAATTGACAGAAATAATTTTAATAATGATTTAATATCAGTAGTTAATGTTTTGGTGCCACTTTTAGTATGATATACTATAGATTTCTGTTATTTTGCTGTGCACTGTAACTTTTATATTAATATAAAAGTGCGTACATTTGCTTATTATCGTTATATTTCTCAATATCTGATGTTTTCATTGAAGAAAAATCTGTTATAAAGTATTCATCTGTGATGTTTTTCACAATACGCAATGTTATTAATAACGTGGCAAAACGATATAGAATGGCGTATCGAATGATTAACATTTTTTACCGATATTATTTCAATAGTGAATTGATATTGTTTATTTCTATATTTTTATATTAATAAAAATATCGGTATTAATAAAAATATCGATATAATATATCAATAATAAAATAATCATGGTGCAAGATTCAGATTTCTACTGTCGTAATATCATTACGCGTGATTGTCCAGTATGATAATATAATTTATGCAATAATATACCGCATTATTATTAATATTATATAAAGATATGTATCTTGGTCACTGAATATATTCGTAATTTTCAATACGTTCGATTATAGTAAAATATAAAAATTCACTCTGAACCTATATAAACTTTTTAAAAGAATTATAGTTGAAATAACATTAAAGGGCACGGAAGAATAGTATTTAAAATAGGATTTATTTTGACTCTCTCGAGTTTATTTTGACTTTCTTAATAATTTGTAAGTGTTCTCAATTTTACCTCGTAATTGTTACCCAGACAGCATAGAATATTTATGATAAATGTTACGTAAATAGTTTATACATATTTTATATAAGGTTTAATCGAAACATTATTAAAATATAGATTAAATATTTTATATAATATTTATGATAAATATAAATAACTACTTCTATTAAGTATTTTTGTAACTTGATTTATAATGTCATTTAGTATATACACATCGTTTACTGTCTGACAGTCACTAACAATAAGACTAGTGAAGCGTCATTTGACGCTTATAAATTTATGATCCATGCAATTTAAGACTACAAAAATATTTACAAAATATTTAAAATAAGTCTTATAAATATTTACAAACATTTTTTTAATATTTCTGAAATATTATGTGCTATCTGGTATTCTCATTAGTGTCCAATATAATTGTAAATAAATTGTAATTTGTATTCGATCATATCATTTCAAAATTATTAGTTTATTGGCAATATTCGGATATAATTTTTGGACATCCTTTTATTGATTTTGATGAACATTATTATGAATAAAACACATTTTCTTGTAAAATAAGATAAATTATAATATAAATTATAAATATTGATAATATTATAATAACACAATTAAATAAAAGTATAAATAAAATTAAATAAAAGTATATGGTTCAAATAATAAAATTAAATAAAAATGAGTTAAAACAAGCGAATTTGAAAAGGTTCTCTAAGTTTAAAGGTTCATTTTAATGTAGTCTACTTATTTGTTTTCTCTAACTTTTATCTTTAACTCATATATTAAATTTTTTATTTTGGCTCGTAGTCCTTCTTAATTTTCCTTTTTTTAATTTTACTTGAGCCATATTATAAATATTAATATAATTCTTAATTATTGTATAATATGTATTTATACGATTAATGATAGAACCACAAAAGCTGCAGAGAGTAACGGTGCCATAGCAGCTGCAGCAAATGCAGCAACAAATAAATACTTTGCAGCAGTAAATTAATCAGCAGCAATATTAGCAAGAGTAGCAGCAGCAACAAGAGCAGCAGCAGCAGCAGCAGCAGCAGCAAGTGCAGCAGCATCAAGCTAGCAGTATATATATATATATATATATATTAGATTATAGTTAAAGGAAAAAAACTCGATATTTCCAATTTTTCCGCGAATTTTTTTTCATAAAAGTAGAAAAATTCACACGTGCTCATAAAACCTGCCACATTGCTTCTCGGTTCTTTCCGTAAAGAAAATAATTGCGTATATGATACATAGCAGGATAAGTTAACAGAAATGTTCAAACTGTACAAAAGATTGAGATCGCATATTCAATAAAACATATAAAACATACATTATTGCACCATTAATGTAAGAAATATAGAATCCAAACATCATGTTTATATGATAATAATAACATGTTTAGAAAATAATTTAGATTTAAACTGAATTCGTAACAAAATATTTGAAAAAAAAACTACAAAGAGACTTTAGAAGTTCATTAGACTAGAGTGTAACAAACTAGAGTTAAAAATCTGTCTACTTAAACTTTGCCATGTGTTAGATTAAGTTTTACTATAAAAATAGAAAGATAACTAAAAAATTTTAATAAAAATAATGCTATATAACTTCATGGATCGCATTAATTTTATAAAGAAATTTAAAAGTTATTTATTATGCCTTATACAGCAAAAACAGCAATTTTTCCAAAAAAAACCAATTTTTTGGAAAAACGAAACTTTTCCAGTTTTTTTCCAGCAATTTGAAAAAAGCAGCTTTCTTAAAACTATATACTAAATGTGTATATATATATATATATATTAAGTGTACAACTTTACTTCCGCCGTTTTTTTTCCGAAATTCGAGGCTTTATTGTAAAAAACTGGTATACATTTATGATTCAAAGTATCCATCGCTGGCCACTACTTTCTTCCATCTTTCGGGTAGCGTACGAATCCCGCGTCAAAAACACTGGTCATCTTTTGAGGCTATCCACGAATCGATCCAATTTTTTACTTCTTCATAAGACCGGAAGTGCTGGTCAGTCAGGCCGTGTGCCATTGATCAAAACAAGTGATAGTCAGAGGGAGCAACGTCTGGAGAATACGGCGGGTGGGGTAGGACTTCCCATTTCAATGTTTCCAAGTATGTCTTGACCACTTTCGCAACATGGGGTCGAGCATTGTCATGTTGCAAAATCACTTTATCGTGTCTCTCGTTGTATTGCGGCCGTTTGTCTTTCAATGCTCGGCTCAAA